>NC_031768.1:15962854-16000850 GCF_001522545.3 Parus major
AAGAGAAGAGAAGAGAAGAGAAGAGAAGAGAAGAGAAGAGAAGAGAAGAGAAGAGAAGAGAAGAGAAGAGAAGAGAAGAGAAGAGAAGAGAAGAGAAGACCAGATCAATAAGCCAGCATAGCAAGTTGCAGTCTGTCCAAAGTGACAAACTTTGCCATCTGCACAAGCACCAACCAGGTAGAGGAGAATGTCAACACAAGAAGATTATTTTTTGTCTAGAGAAAGAAATTAATTAATTAAAGATCTCAAAACAATGGTAGTGTCTCTGCTCTTTCAGACAGCAGGAATTATTCATGCATCTTTCAGAGAAATTAAGGCACAGAGATTTTAAGGGATTTTCCCAGTCAGCATGAGAAAAAAAAAATCATGGAGTGATGTCCTGATTTTTATTCTGTAAAAGCAAACCTACATTTAATATCCAGATGCATATAGTTTAATTCTAGACTCTGGTATCAGTGTTCTCAAGAGCATACTGCAGTTTGATGAATTTCAGCTAAATGTTCAGGAAAAGTGAACATCTCTACAACATCATCAAAAGGGAACCAACAATAAAACTCAATTTGGTTTTAGAGACAAGATTTCACTTGCAGTGTCTCATCTTATTTGAAGTTATTTAATTTCTCTTTCTAATTGCTCTCTAGTTACACAATCCCCCTCATGGTATTGAGTCCTTAGCAAGTGCTTAATTAACAAAAACAAAAATTATGATTTTTCTTCCTTCTCAGATTGCCAATGAAATCACTTTATTGACATATTTTCTAAAAATTATCTATTTCTGCTTGGCTGTGTTTGTGAGTAATGAAATGAGTGACTGCAAAGAACTTAAAGTGATTCTAGAGAAAAGGCATTAGTTTCGAATTTAATTTTTTTAAAAAAGCCAACAAAACAAAACAAACCCCAACATTTCTTTCCATGTATGGAACTAAAAGCAAATAATTTAGTTCTGGTTACTGGGTCTTACTTAGGCTTAATCTATCAAAATGACTACAGTGTCTTTCAAAATAATGTAGGCAGTTTAAAAGAAAAAAAAATAAACAGCTACAGAGAAAGGTGAACTTCATTCTCTCTGGACAAAATAATCAAGAAGAATGACAGCAAGAGATGATTAATATTCCAGATGGTAGCATGGTCTGTAATTAAAATATGATATGCCAAAAGATTACAGCCAAACAAGTAGCCTGCCCTCATCTGCTTCTTAGTATTACTAATTGTACTGTTATTAGGCCAAACAGTGGCTTTTCCTCATTAAATTAATTCCTTTATTTGCTGTGGAGCTCCTGTCTTAAAGCTGCAGACACCAGAAAAACACTTTATGACAAAAATAATCCAGCAGAGGCAGAGAGAGGCCCTGCTGGGAGGCAGGGACAGAGATGCATGAACAGAGCAAGTGTGGCATCACAAGCCCCTCATTACTCTTCTGCACAAATCTATTTCTTACAGCCACCAAGCTGTAAGTTGTGTGTGTGTAGACTGAGTGTAAGATGCACACTTAGGTTTCCAACATTTTCAATGTCTTCCAATGAGACGAAGGATTTGGGGCAGTTTGTCCTCGTGGGTAACGTGTAGTATTTGAATGCACGATGAAAACATTTCCCCCGTGGAACTTAACATTTCTCAGCTTCAAGCACATGCTGTAGTTAATCAAAACAGAGCTAAAAGAGAATGTGAAGAATCAGATGTCTTTCGAAGTCCCAACAGCCTGTGTTTTCAAATCTCAGACCGCCCTTCATCTGATTATCTGTGGGCCTAATGAAGTAATTGCAGAGTGGTGGCCTGATTTCCTTGAATCAAATCTCTACACTCACGAACCTCCAGGAGTATAGGGAGCCTGCTAACACAGTGACCCTGCTGCATGGGGGCCAATACATATTTTTCATATTAGGGAGCAGATGGAAGCTGTAATTCCCTCTAGAGCAGAGGGATGCCTTTTAGCAAACAGTAGCAGATGACACGTTCATTTCTGGAAATGTTTTCCATGTGTATCCAATAGATCAATGGGCTGTGGTGAAGAAGCTGAAACAGGCAGATACAGCCAGAATAAATGTTGCAGAGGGGATGGGGAAATACATCTCATGACCTGTGAATTCTTGTGTATCTGGTGCTCAGCATGAGGACTCACCACTTTGTGGTGCAAAGAAATCCAGTTATGGCACCCAGGCAAAGAGCTCTGCTTGGCTTTCAGAAACAGACTGCATTAGCACTGACAGCATCACACTATTTCTCATGAAATACACCATTTTTCACTAGGTGGGCTTTACAGGTGATGCAACCTTTCTGCAGAAGAGACAGTGCAGCCACTGTGGTCTCTTTTCATGTTTGTCTTTTGCATTTAGAAGGTCCAGAATGCTTTTTCTTGAAGTCACAGGTTTGGCAGTCCTGCCTGCAGTAGAGTTAAGAAGCCTGTCAGCTGTCTGACTAAGGGAGATAAACTGCAAAATGCAAACCCTGGTAAGTTCTTTAAAATGAAAATACCCAGGCTTGCTGTCTTTCAGCCCTTTTTCAGGCATGCATGTTTCTTCTGCCAGCAAGGCAGCCACTTGGGAAGACAAGGGGCATAGAGGACTTGGAGCACCCTCTGAGCTTGACAAGGAGACTCTCATGAAGAAAATGCTCAGGACTTTTTAATTCAGCCTTTGCAATGTAGTGCTAGCCAAGAGTATTTCCCTATCCCTCTTTTCTTTACTACTAACAAGGAGAGACCAAAGCTTGCCCTCAGGAAAATACATGGCTAATATTAAGAAGAGCATGAACTAGCCAAGGGAGGATAACTGGAAGACTAAGAAAATACAGAGTAATGGGGCTTACAGTGGGATCTAAATCACTGTACTTTTTTAGAAGGTGTACAGGTTTCTTTTTCATGATGCTGATTATATATGTTCCCAAACTCCACGGGGCTGTTTAAAATCCCATCTACTGCATAACTTGGATATTTCCACACTCTGAGTACTGTGGAGTATTAGTTTCAGTGCTCATGCACACTGACTTAGCCCATTCCTGAGCTATACAAAATCCCTCTGGCAAACTCTATCACTGCCTCAGCTCTGACCTACATCTTCTCAGTTGCCCAATACAAAGCTTCTCCTGCCTGAAGATTGGCGATCAAGGCATAGAGAAGCTCCCTGTGACCGATGGAGCTCCTGTTCCCAGAGGTGAAAGGCCACCAGCTGTGAGAGCCCTCTTTCCTTCCTCTCTCCTGACAACCCTCAGCAACAGCCCTCTAATTCATGTTACACTGCAGGAACTAAATAAACAACTGCATTAAGCAATTACTGCAATAAATGCTTTCTTTATTCCCTCCTTTCTACTACCAATTTGTTGTTGGAGCGCTGGAGTGGCTTAATTTTTTTTTAATTGCAAAATAACCACCTCACTGACAGGTGGGTTATGGTACATGTTTAAAAATCCATTGAAATGAAGATAAAGTCAGATGGGCTGTAATGTAATGCAAATTTGAAAGTCTTTGCTCTTAACTCTGCTGAGCTTTTGCCAAGCTCGGGCATCCTCTACAGCAAGCAAAACATTCTCTTCCATGACACCAAAATGTGGGGTTTTTTAATCCCGCTTTCATCCTATTTTTATCCTCAAACATTTCAAATTTGAAATTCATCTTGCCCAGTGTATTTAAGTGCCCAGGAATTTGCTCCTGAAGTTAGTCCAGCCTCCCCAGTTCTGACTGCAAAGAAGGGAAGCTGTGATGGCAGATGTGCTATTTAACTACAGCCAGCTATATGCTGTCCATTTAGGCAGAGATTTGCCCTGCTATGCATAGCTAGATCTTTTCCACAAATGACATTATCTGATAATAAGGCCCAGACCTGACTTGCTTAAAGGAATTTCACTTGAAACTGGAAAATTAAATTCTCCTGGCAATCAAAGGCAAAATAACTCCGTAAGCTGACAACACATTTAAAATTAACTCTGATTTTTAGAAGAGATATCTTTTGGCAAGGCTGATTTTCCAATGAGTCTGACTTTTTTTAAACATGCAGCTCACTATTTATGGAGCAGTAATAATTTCAGGGGCTTGAAAACCTACTGAATTCTTCTGAAATAATTGAAACATCCAGACAATTAAGATTTGGTACTGATTTATTTAGCATGCAAACAGATTTGTATCAAAATAGATGTCAACAGCCGAAATTCAAAAACACCTGCATCTTTACACTAATTTCTCTTCAGTCACTTTGTGTGCATTATGGGCACACTTGAAAAATGGACTTGTGCTTGGGTTTTACTTATATTTAACACAGTTGTAACTTCTCATTGTAGAAGTTAGTTTGGCTGTTTTCTCGTATGTGTTGAGATAAGGGTGTCACCAAGGCACAAGGGTTGACAACCCCGTTTCACAGCCCAGTCCTTTCCACACCTGCAGAGCATCAGCATCATCTCCCTGCTTGGCATCCTGAGGGCAGGGCAGCTCCAAAATGTGGTTCCCGAGCCGTGCAGCGCAGCAGGGCCCGAGCGGCACGGCCCAGTGCGGTGCCATCGCAGCCTCCTCCCCTGTGCCCTGGCTGCTACCACAGCAAGGACAGTGAGCAAGAACAAAGATGTTTAAAAACTCATGTCATATGGCCACAGATCTGGAGGATTGTTGGTCACATCTGCAGAGTCTGTGTGGCCCCTCTCCAGCGTACTGCCATCAGCAAGTGTGTGGCTGAAGATGCAAGGCTTGTCTTTACCTCCTGTTGCAATTTTCTCTCAGTGTTTTCTGCCGAGCTTGGAATATAATATGTGCACACGTGGGAACACAGGCAAGTCATTCAGGAAAAAGCAACCCCCGGAGCAGACAGAGTTTCAAAAGTCTCTGGTTTTGAAAAGCACCGCAGCAAGAGCAGGTGCTTCCACTCACACAGACAGGAGCTAATTGTAGGATCGACTCTGGCCTACAGGCTCTCTTTTTTATGGTTATGTCCACAAAGTCTTTGACTGCTCTCTGTAGTTAGTGACCGCACACACAAAGAGGTCTTTCATTAGCAGTGCTCTATAGGAAGCCAGGGCACAGAGTAAATGACACCTTAATGCTCCCTTTCAAAGCTGGAGTGGTTTGACAATGACGCGTGCTAGTGAACTGCTGTATGTTCCTCCTGCCTGCCTTCCTCCAGCTTGCAATTAAGTTTACAGACATAAAATATTTAGCTTGCATCCAAAACTTTGGCAGTGATTGCTTATAAGTTACTCTGGGAAGATGCAAGGGAAGATCTTTGTTTCAAGAACACGGCTCCAAGTCCACGTTACATCAAGTGCCAATTAACTCACTGCCCCAGGAGAGGCACCCAATGCCTCTAGGGACCAAGCCCTGCAGCTGAGCAGTGAGCAGCCAAGAAAACCCTGCAAGGATCTTTGGGGCTGTTCATTTTTAGGGCAAAGAATTACCTTTTTTGTTTCTGGAAAGTCCAATGGGATTTTGAATGTCCAGCCTTAGGCGTGATGCTGTTTAAACCTGGGGCACAAGTTAGCTGTGGCTATAGATCTCTGTTCCCATCTGCCACATCAACATCTGTGACTTAGTGGCCCGATGAAAGCGGTGTTATCCTCTCCTGTTTAACTGGCTACTGCAGCTTGCTACTTCCATTTCAGAGGTTTCTGTGTCTTTGCTCATTAAATGCAAAGCAAAGAGAGAAACACAAACAGCGGCTGTCACAAAATCCTGTATTTTCATTAATTGTGTGCTCTAGACTGAACTATCTTACTGACAGTTCATGGTGGAGAAGTTACAGGCATTACAGCTGAAAGTATCCATCAGTATGAAACTGAGCTTTGCCCAGTTTTGCAAGCAGGGGTGGTGCTTCCCTGTGTGAGCTGCTTCCCTCTAGAAAGGAATCTCTGTTTACCCACATTATTTACAAGAGTGTTGTGTTTCAGTAAGTCAGTCCTATTTTTATAAGAAAGTCCTGTTTTTATAAGGCACTGTACTTTTCAGAGACTTCATGTCAAAATCCCTCTTCCTGGGGGAGTAGAGGCAATGGACTGCATGAAAAACAGAAGGCAAGAAAAACAAAAAATACACTTGCTGAGTCATATGCAGGGCATGTTTACAACAGCAGACCAAATATATCTCAGTATTTTCATCATTATTCAATTTGAGGTTCTACTGATAATTTATAAAATGCTCTTAGTTTTGACAACTTAGATTCTTAAGAGGGATTTTATGTACCCACCCTAGTTTGAATGATGCGACTAAAAATGCTTAAAAAAAACCCATACACACACATGCACATGCTTTCACAAAAAGGGAAAAAACTTACAAGTTTAGAAGTGAATATTATATAAACATATTTAAGTGAATACTAATTAAACATATTTAGAACCATGGAAAAAGAAGGTAATTCTTCACCACTTCTTCCATGGAATTTAAGTTGCATTCTGTATAACTGAAATACAAGCTGATGGAAATATGATAGAAATCGTTTTATTTTAGTTTGGGGGGGAACTGATGGGGGTTTTTCTGAGGGGTTTTTGTGTTTTGGTGTTTGTTTTTTTTTTTAATTTGGAAAATTAGCATTCACAAAGCCAGACAGCCAGGTGTTTTGTCTGTAAGAGATAAGTATCTCATATCTCTCTCAGTTTTGTTTGACAGATGAGCTCTATCCCATCACTTTCAAGGCATATCAGCCAAATTGAGACCTTCCAGCTGCATCCTTTGGAGCAGATCAGTAAAATTATGTGTGGGAAGTATATGTTAGTAAGGTAGTTGTCTGAAGAATTCCTAGAGATACTTGTATTTGGAAAAGCTAGCTACAAATATATGATACAGATCATCCTAAATAAGACCTGAACTATAGTTACATGGCCTATTTTCTGCATCAGCAAAGTCAGCTTAGGAAATTCTTGTTTTCCCTTTGTCTTCCTCCATGTTCTCAGCAAGATACAGTAGGATACTTGACACCTTTGAAAGGCAGTAGTCACCCAGAGGCCTAACCTGCACCAGGAGTTAAAGTGCCAGAGAATTAAGGAAATTATTGGAGATAAACCCACAGAGGAGGCAGCAAGTGATGAGGCTGTGCTCTTTTTGGCCATGCTGCTGGTGCATCCTTCAGCTAACCCAGTGTTGGATCTGTCAGGCATTTAGCCTATGACCTGAGCTTCAGCACTCATAGCAGAAGCCAGCTGCCACCACTCCTGACTTCCTTGCAAAGCTTTAGTATGAGCAGAGTAGGTGGAAAATCTGGGAAATCTATTAAGTTTTAATAGACAACAGACAGGAATGCTTCCGAGGTATTTGTGTTCCAAGAGCCATCTACAAACCACAGTACTACCAAAGCCCATATGACAGAATGATGAGAGATTTAAGTCCATGAGAGATGGGCTTTTGATTTCACTAGGACCAAGTTTAAATGGGCTTCTGTAATGACATAACCATACCAAATCATATTCCTTATAACTGTCCAACTAGCTGTGCAACATTTCTCTTGTTGACGATATCTGGCACTGCAGCCAGAAGAAGGCATTATGCTTTGGTTGTGTTCTTATTTGTTCTTATGTTCTTTCAGCATTACTCCCTAGGATGTCCCTTTCCTCTGTCTCACCCTTCATCGCTGTCAGAATGCTCCTTAGACCCCTTTTTTCATCTTATTGTTGCCCCACAAGCCTTGCCTGAAATCTTTATCTTAACACCTCCCGACACATCTGAACCACCACATTACTGTCAGACGTTCTGGACATTCGGAACCCATCAACTTGTGCCACATTCCTGTGAAGTGACACATCTTTCATGTTTTGCTTTGACAAATCAGCACTGGGCAACTAAAGTCTATTTTTAAAAGCACTAAAAATAATTGTTCTTTTTGTGAAAATCAGGATTAAGCTGTGCTTCTATGCTAGGAACGTGTAGGGCTTCCTGGAGGGAGCTGACTTGCTCCTGCAAGGCTATTTTTAGAACATCTGAGACAAGTTTCATAAACATATACTAAACAGGACTTTTTGCAAGTGAAAGCAGTGCTTTTTAGCACATTTGATTGCTCTTTTTTCTGGGTTAGTGCTCCTTCGCACTTGAAGCTTTCTCAACAAAAAATGAAGAGCTGATTGGTGGCAACAAGTTATCCACTGCCTCTCTGCCTTTTCCTTTTTGCCTTTGTTGGTAAACACACTCCTCTTGCATTTTCCAAAGATATTTCAGGTCTGGGTATTATGAACTCAGGGCTACTTTCTCTTGGAGTTTTTCTTTCCACCAGGCTGGTTCTCTCCTGGAACGCAGGGCAAAAGACAGATGCAGAGAGGCTGCAGCAGAAGTGACCACGCTTCTCTACCAATAACCTGGCAAGCAAGGTGAGCATGTGTGAAGCACATGACACCAGGTAGATGCATTTGAGAGGATGGCAGAACTTCCTTTCCAAGTCCTCAGTGACTGTGAGAGGAATCCTCTCTCCTCCTCTTTCCCTACATCTGACTTGTACTAAATAAATGTCCTAGGAAAGAGCTGGAGCAAGCCACAAACATTGGGGACCAGATGTTCCAAATCTCACCTTTTAGCAAGGTTGAATACAGAGCTGTACCATTTGCTCTTTCTTGAGGGGGATATTTTAAAACTATTCCCCAGGCAGTAGCAAAAGCAGTAGCAGGTTATGCTAGCTTCCAACTGAATGACTCCTGTGAAACAGCCAAGAGGCTTGTCTACAAAATATTTTGAAGCTAGTAGCACCCAGCAGTATGTGCAGCTTAGAAGAGGACTGTTTCCTTAACAAGCTTTCCCACGTGATGTGAGCACTCAGTGCCTTCATATACCCATGGGTCTCCTTCAACTTTGGCTCCCTCAGACTGCCATTCTGCTCCTGATGCTGCAGGCTCCAACAGGGCATCCTTGAATACCTCAGAACTTGATGATACACAGGATAAAATACCTTCATGCCATTTGCTGGTCATTTACTTCATTACACAAGCTGTTTGCCTGGCTAACTGGGTGTTTTTCCCTCCAACACCTGCGGTGCAAATTCTGCTGCTGGTTGCAGGGCACTGAATCACACATTTCTTAAGGGTGATTTCTGCTTTTGCAACTGGTCTAAACTCTTAGGAAGGATGGTTACATCTGCAAAGACAAGCCATGTGGTATGGAAACTCCCCTCCCAAAACCTACGAACATTTCCCTTCTAAACTGACCTAACATTAGGAGTGAAAGGTGAAATGCTTCTCCTAAACAGAAACCTCATGGGTTTGTTTGTGAAGAAGTGGTTTTGAAAGTTGGTCATCTTCATATCTACAGTTCCAGGTTAAACAGGTGATGACTGAAGCAGTGGAAGAGAGTGGTCAGTAAATAGAAATAGAGACAGCAGAAAAGAAAGGAGGAACAAGAGCTGGGAAATGTTCACAAAAATTTAGTAGTGCTAGGAGTTGGGTGAACATGTAGGAATCAGCAAGTCAGAGGTGGTAGAATAATTTGTTATGACTATTTTGACTTTACTTACTTTAATATGAATACAGCATCATGAGGAAATTCTGGTCTGTTTTCACATCCCCATGGTGCTAGGGGGAAGACCAGAGCTTTGATTGTGAGCCCAGCATTTCTGGAAGGCTCCTGCTCAAGATCTGACACAAATCAGAAAGTTTTTCATATAGCTGCAAGGTAAGTTTCAGAGTCTAGGGACATCAGAGCATGGGTTACTCTGCCTGGTTGTGCAGTTCATGGAACAAGCACTGAACACTCCTCCTGTTTATTGATAAGGAAGAGCAAGCTGTACACCACTACTTTTCTGCATGTCAATAAAACAATATGCAGGATGGCTGTTCTTAATATCTCCATTGTTTGCACTTGCAATTTTTTTGTCGACTAGTTAAACACCTGATTCACAAATACTTCAAGGCTTGGGTTGGGATTGGGGTTTTTTCTTCTTGTCATGCACGCTTTCCTTTCTTTTTTTTTTCCCCCCATCCAGCTTTCTAAGCTTTTTAACACTTCTGCCTCAACTCTTGGCAACACCTGGATCACATACTTAACTTGCTTTTTATCTCAACAGCTTGTAAGCTTTAAACAACTGACACACTCCATCAAAGGAAGAGAAAAACCAAAACAAGAACCCTATTAACCTCTGTTACCCATATAAACTAATTAACTCTAACCCCTCCCCAATTATCCCTGGAGAGGGGAACTGCTTTTATAAGCTTCCTGCTTTTCTTCACCCCTCCTCTTCGTGGCTGCTTGCCTTGTTCCTGAGGAGCGAGGCACTGACGTGCCCCCAGCTGCGGCTGCCTTTGCAGCCCCAGGGGCTCTACAAACACTGGGCTGCTGTGAGATGCTGAGCCCCACATCCCTGCTTGGCCATGGTGCCCTTCAGGTGCCTGGGGGAAGGGGAGAGGCTGCTTTTCACTACAACTCTTGGTCACACCTGGTTGTTCAGTCCACGGTCAAGGGTGGTGACCCTTAGTTTCTGACCTTGGATTATATTTCAGGTTTCAAACAGGCTTCCCGTCTGCTGATTAAAGCTTGCTTGTTCAAAGCAAAAGGATTAAAAAGAGTAATTATAATCCTGCTAATTTATGTGATTCTTCATGCTAAACCATGCCTGTGTGCATAGACATCTGTGAGCACACGTGCCTGGGATGGTTTTTGTGTGCATTTGTTTTAAACCTATGCCAGCAGTGAGGGAGACAAAGATTATTAACTGGCTGCTGTTAGTCCTCTCTGTGCCATATATATGTCAACACACACCATCGTTCTTCCTTTTTTCATTAAGAACTAGCTAAAAGCAGTGAGTTATTTCAGGATGCCAAGCTCTTGCTTCTGAATTGTTATTCAACAAGTAACCTGATGCTATTGTGGCTACCCTACCCAGCTCCACCTGACTTTTTTGTCATCTCTTATCAAGCAGAGTCACAGTTACACATTTCCAATGCAGTGCATGCTGAAGACAGATCATTTGTATGTGGAAGTGATAACATGGACTGATTATATGCAGGTGAAGGGGGAAGTCTCAGCAAGGGTCCAATAAAGCAGAAGGCAGCAAGTGGGGGGAAGCCCTGTTCCATGCTTTCAGAAGGGATATTACTAGCAGATTATTAATAGCAGGTTGTAACCATCCCGATCAACATCACTCAAAACAAGTGGATAAATTCAGAGCTCAAAGCAAGAGGGAGGTATGGGGCTCTCAGGTCTCTTGGTCGCTATGTCTCAGTTATTTTTTGCTGAGGAATGTGTCAGACTAGTCCTGGGAATTGAGCTCCTTTCTGCAGCTGGATGGGGCAGCGTGATGCAGGCCAAATGAAAACTCCAGGCATGATCCACAGTTATGTAGAGGGGCTTTGGACTCAGTCCTAACTTAATCTGAAAGTTGCTTGAGGGACTTCTCAATACACTTTGTTACTTGGGCCAGGAGAGGTGTTTTGGATTAGGATTTAGCGAAACTCCAGGTGGGCCAGCCACTGGATCAGGGGCGTGTGGTCTCTCTCCAGGTGAATGCTTATGGAGCATCCAGTGCTGCAAGTCACTGCAGGGTAGGGAGGGCCCAAATGGCCATGGCCAAAGAACAGGCTCCAGTTAATCTCATCCTTACAGTGTGAATCATAAAAATATCAATTTTTCTCAAATGTCCAGCCAGCACACTTTGAGGGGCAAACAAGGATTTGACTGGTTTTTTCTCCTGAAAAATACTACAGAATGGAACAGACTTCTGAGCAGGCTCTATGGAGCTCCACAGAGTCCACAAAGCTTCACTTTTGATATCATTGCCCAATTCTCATTACCAGCTGAGCAGCAGTGCTGCAGAAACCTTCCTTACCTTCCTCTCTTTAGAGATGAGTCAGGTTTATTTTATCCCAAGGTGCTTGACACTTGAGTATTGCCACTTAAGCAACTAAAAAAAATAAGAAAAGTCTCTAACATGCAGGCATTATAGAAGTGGCCTGCATTATGGGGAATCTAGCTTTGATGTGCCCTCATGGCTACAGCAAGTCTCTCCCCACTCCATCTGTGTTGGTGAATTTGAGTGCTTTGCTTCTGAGGATGAAGAATTGAACCAAACCCAGGTGGATCCACCCAGCCCACATGAGAGCATTCCTTCAAAAGATAGCTGCCAGCCTGTCCTCCCCCTTGTTTTCATTCTTTTCTGTTGGTGTTTCCCCTCTCCTGCCCCTGGGCCCAGCTCTGTGGTGCTCAGCCAACTGCTGGCTGAGGATGCTGTGGGAGGGAGCAGAGTGGCCCTGGGGTGGTATCACCACAACTGGTGCCTGCCTGCACAGGGCTCAGCACACTGGGGGTGCTGGGTCTGGCCACAGAAGCTCCCTTCCCTCCCCACCATGGTCCCTCTTGCAGAGCATGCCTAGCTGTATCCACAAAACCCGCATCCCCATCTTCTGCTTCTCTCTCTGACTCCATGTAAGAGTGCAGCAGCAGCAAAATTAAGGCAGAAGATTAGAAATTCTAAAAATTTTCAGCAGTCCTTCCCCATCCTCCTCTTTAGGAAGCTGCTTTCAATCACTTTATGTACTGAAAACAAACATGAAAGGAAAAACTCTCCTCTGCCTTCAGTTGTCAGAGCAAAAACCAGAATTCCCTGAGCTCTTTTCAGAAGTGCTAATATTCTCCCCTAGGCCTTCATTATATCGCACACAGATCTGCAGTCCTCTGCACACAGGCAGGGAGGGAACAGCCTTAAAAAGTTGGGCTGCAATATTTATTTATTTATTTATTTATTTATTTATTTATTAAAAATAAAAACAAAAATTTGCCAGCACCAGTGAACAGCAGATCACAGTTGAATAAAAAGGAAGTTTATGGTTCCAGCACTAATCAAACAGGTAATGTTGGGTCAGTGTGATGGGGACCCACCCTGACCTGGCTCAGGGTGAATATGGCCAGTGTGTGGCTGGGTCCTCTTCCTCCAGCCTGGCACCTGCATGTCCCAAAGCAATTAAGCTTTGTTTCTGTAGGTATCCAGTTCCCCATCCCTTGTTTCCTGCACAAATATAAATTTTTTTTCTGTCTCCTGCAACTGAGAAAAATTATGTACCTCCTGTTCCTTGTTCAAGGTGCCCAATGCATAAATTTTCTTGCTGTTCTCCTTGCAAACCATTTTGATTTTGTCAGTGGCACTTATGCTTCCAGCCTCAGGAAAACTGTTTGTTTGAAATTTGAAACTGGAATTTGTTCAAAGGGAACAAAGAGTCTTAAAAATTTCAATTGGGAGCTATTTATGATTGAGGAAACCCTCCTTTGGTAGTTAGGTACCCAAAACACAGGGTAAATCAGCCCAAACACCAAGTGAGGACCAGGCAGTGGAATGAGCAGCCAGAGGGTGAAATTTTTCACTGTTCCTCCTCTCCCATCACCCACTTATAAAAGCCTGTATTATGTTTTAGCATATTACAATCATGGGTATTGACTAACGGCAGGACTGCAATGGCTGGAATAACTCCAGCCCAGAAATGACACTTGTACACACTGCCAGCAGCCATTGACATCAGCCCCCTCAATTCCTAGATTACAGCTTACAGCATACAAGGATTTTTTTGTCTCTCACTTTATTCGCACTGTCTAAAGAAGAGAAAGAAAAAGGGGGAAAAAAAGGTCCAAAATGTTTCCATATTCTGTATTCAGCCCTTTAAAAAAGCCCCACCATGGAGCACTGTTCTAGTTGGGTTTTTCAAGCACTCTGGGAAGACATTAACCCTATGATACCATTGCAGGCATACAATGTGTTTGGAAATGAAGATTCACTTGGATTTCACTTGGTGGCCCAGAGCATCTTTTGGCTTTCTGCAAAGTCATGTTTGTTAGATGAGTCTAAAATGTCAGTGCCAACACTTCAGCACTGGGAACAGGGACAGGAGTATGTGAATTGCTGGCCTGATTTGAGCCAACAAGTAAGAGCTCACAATCAGGACACACCATAACACATATGGCTACACTCATAGCAAGGCACCTACATAAGGGCAACAGCAGATTTTTCTAAGCACAGAACATCTTTCACCTGCCTCTAAGAGCCCCCAAAATGATCTAAATTTTTAAAAATTAGATCCACTGTCTTAATGTGCTATATAAATGCTAGGATATCAAACTAGAGGCCTATGTTTAGGAGCAACCTTCGACTTCTAAAAGTTGAAAGCATTTTTAGTGTCGTGACTCTCAAATCTGTTGGTTGTACCAGTGCTGGGAAGCACTGGTTAATTCTAATTCTGCCCAAAGGTCTGAGTCCCTTGTCCACTGTCTGGGGCCCAGAATTTGAGTGGTTTAGCATTGGTTCTTTCAGAACTCCTCACATATTAAAAAGGATAGGATAAACTTTTTGAATATCAGTTTTGAAAACTGATACCTTGCATACAGCTTGCTGCTGAGCATCTAGTAAGAAAGCCAAGTTTGTTCACTTGCCTCATTGGCATAATCCTGAGAAAATCAGTAACAGTCAAGATACAGCCATGCCATTCATATGGAATCTGTATTTCAGCTAGAAGTTTAACACTGCATCCCTCAGGCTGATTTCCAAGGCCAAAGAATTTTTAACTATCATTACAGCACTGAATACATACCATGCAACACATGTAATACACTCCCACACCTCCCTCTCTTTTCTTTTTGCTAGAGAAAAAAATCTCACAGAAACTAAACCAATAACAAAATAACATTGTTTTCTGATCTATATTATTCCCAGAATATTAATCCCCTATTCTCAGAATATGTTCAAGAGATGGGGCATCAATAAAAGAACCTGTTTTTTTCAGAAGACTACACTTTGGCATGACCACCTACCTAGAGAATTTACCTCAATAGATCATAAAGTAGTGATTATTTTCCTGCTCTTCTGTTAGATCAATTCTGGCTGACAACTGTTCTCAGACAGTCTCTTCAGAGTTGATTAAGTTTGCTCTTGCAGACAAGATAGAACAAAGTTAAGACTCACAAGCAGAAGTAATTTCTTTTTGTATATGAAAACTGACTGTGGACTGAGGCCAAGTGGATGCTCTCCGAGGGCAATGCACCACGCTGCTTGCAGAAATGAAGTGGTCCCTGTCTTCTATTGACCAGGTAGAGCCCTGGCCAGCCATAGAGGCTGCCACTTCACAAAAACAATGGGCAAACAGGGAAGGTATTTCCAAAAAAAGGAGCTGCTTCTTTCAGTCCTGCAGGCTCCACAGAGGTGGCAGATCTGCAGATGTCCCCATCTCAACTCTTCACCCAGCTTTGGTCCCATTTTTGCCAGAAGTCTTTGCTTTTGAAGCAGCAAAAATAATTTTTGCCTGTGCTGCTGAGCAGCTTGAAACAGCAATGTTAATTAGTCCCACAGACCATATTTAGCAAAAATGGACAAACTTTCAGGCACTCAAATGTTTTGTATTTGATTATGCTATTTTCTGCCAGTAGAACATAGTCAAATAACAGAATACCCTTTAAAATGGGCAACAAATCCAATTAACTGACAGGATCTTAAATGATAGGATGAGTAAGGGGAGATAAGGTAAAGCAATAAACAAACAAACAAACAAACAAACAAACAAAAAGCCCTGCATAAAATGAGGTGGATTTTGGGGCTTTCTCAGTGTGAAAGGAGAAACACAGACAACAGGAATATTTCTCTACATGTTATGACCTGCTCAGTAAAAACCCCTACATGGTATCTGTTTAATGTCTGCCCAGTGGGGAACACATTTTTCAGTACTCAAAATTAGAGAGGTCTACATCATCATGAGTGGAAGAAGCTGAAGATGGATCTCAGAGTCAGTCTAGTCTCAAAGCTCATGCCAAACACCCGATGTGCCATCACATCCCTGCTGTGAGATGTGGGCAGCGCTGCTGAGGACCACCAAAAGAAAGTTGTATAAACAATCCTTCAAATGCTGTTTGGTCAGCAGCACAGGGCAATTTAGGGTGCAGCATGCACAGATACCCTTGCTGCAATGAAAAAACAACTCACATTTTTACTGCAAGCAGTACATAGCTTGCTACCCAATGAAAAGGCCAAAAGTCAAGATGTGATGGATACTCTTTCAGGATGCCACAATGGAAAAGAGACCCTTCTCTTAATCACAGTACCACAGGCCCAGCAAGAGGGCTTTGCTTTCCTGAAGCTGAGGGTAAGATAACTGTGAGGTATCCAGCTGGCAAGGCTGTCAGAGAGTTTCCCCAAGGCAGAGTCTGAGCCTACAGACTCCACTGGGCAAGATAAACAGATGTACCAAGCACATACTTTTGAGATTTCCATGAGTACACTAATCATGCTTTACACCCTGTCTAGGAACAATCCCACTAAGGTTTCTCCATGGATGCAATGACCTAGATACTTGCCAGCAATGCAGTAGAAGGCAAGGAATTATTCTGCTGAAGTTACCATCAGGATGCCACAGCCCTATGAAATCACCAGATGCCAGGTATGATAAATGAGCACTGTTCTTTACCTTTAGGTATAACCTTAGTAGGGCAAGAGAAGAGGTCCAGTGAGAGGGGACATACTTAGGAGAAATACTAAAGAAATAATCTCAGCATATCTTCATATTCTCCTTGTGCCAAAATTTCCGTCACTTTTCAGCATCCTCCTTTTCCTCCCCACTGCCAGCCACCAGCGAGGATGAAATAATCAGCTTTATCAGACAAACACTATTGGCAAGAACATCTGTGTGCAAGTGTACCTTTTCAGCAATGCTAGTTTACTGTTTCTAGGATTGAGTGCCTTTTAAAATGATAATGCAAATCTGACACTAAAATTGCAATGAAAAATATTTCACCTTTTATAGTCCTTTAGCATGACGGAAGATAGGAAAACAACAGGGTCACCAACTGTCTTTATGCTGAAAACATAATGTTTCCTGACCTTTATTTTGCTTTTACCTTTCATGTAAGCTCTGCTCAGGGTCTGTTGAAGACAGAAGATTATTCATCTGGAAGTTGCAATCCCTTAATTAATGCTAATAGACACCCAAGTGGATCTCATCATAATTAGTGTGGCTCTGTTAAAGTACTGGAGAAAATAGACTGCTCTACATGTAGGCTGCAGCACCAACTGATTGACAAAGAAACTGCAAAACTACTTGAAAGCAGCATAGGGCTGAATCCTGCTCCATTTCTATTTATGTCACTCCAGTGATGCTACAATGAGACACAGTGGTGTAAGCCCTATTATTCAGTCATGAGACTGTTTTGGTTTAGATGCTGATTTTGTTAGATATGCTCATATTCTGCAGGGGAATCAGAACATCAGCAAACAGGCCATCTAGCATCCCAAGAGAGCCAGCATTTTCAGAATTCAGAAAGATTAAACACAGCAGTGATAGACAGCTCCAATGAGTATTTTTAAATGGCAACTTGCCACACAAATGGTGAAGTGTGGGTTTTATTAACTAACTTTTAGTTAATTTACTGTTCAGTGGGATTCAACAATCAAGATACTGCACTTTTCCTATCACTTAAAATACTGCAGTGGCAAAGCCTAGGTAAGGATATTCCTGTGTCTTAACAGTGTGAAAATTCTTGAGAGAAAAGAAAAAGAAAAAAAAGAAAAAAATAAAGGAGACTCTTGAAGCTGTGTGTCAACCTTTGATGTTGTTTCTGAACCCTCCTAAATACTGTGGCTGAAATCCTCATTCCCATGGCAGGGAGGGAGGGTTTTCATGGGCTCATAGAATCAAAGAATGGCCTGGGTTGGAAGGGACCTTAAAGATCATCTTGTTCCAGCCCCCTGCCATGGACAGGGACATCTTCAAATAGACCAGGTTGCTCAGATCCCCATCCAGCTTGGCCTTAAACATTTCCAGGGATGGGGCATCCACAGTTCTCTGGAAAACTTTTCCCAGTGCCTCATCACCCTCAAAGTAATAGAATTTTTTCCTAGTTTCTAATCTAAACCTGCTTTCTTTCAGTTTCTATCTTCAGTTCTTTACTAATTCCTTATGGCAAGCCACAAGTTGCAACTGAAGACTCTTACTTGACTACAGATTAAATAACAGAAGACACAGAAGGACCTAATCTAGGAAGAGGAAAAATTTCAAAGTGCTTTGTCAAACACAGACATCAAAGAGAAGCTGAGGCAGTTTGACTTCTATTTACCACTTTAAAATTAATCAATGTTTTCTGTAGTAGTTATCTATCTATCTATCTATCTATCTATCTATCTATCTATCTATCTATCTATCTATCTATCCAATATACATTATAGAAAAAATATATATACATAAATATATATGAGAAATTGTTTACATGTTCTTAAAAAAATTAAGAGTCAGCAACCCTACAATAATAAGCAGATCTAAAACTCAAACTTCTAAGTTTCTATTACCAAGAGTGAGAAATATTTTTTTAAGAAATGGAAGTCACAAAGAGTGTGCCTGTCTCATTTTTCTTCTGCTCCAGTTATTTACAATGCACAGCATGTGGCGGTTATCTGACAGTGAGATTCTTCAAGTTCTATACCCCACAGTGGTGGGTTTGAAGGATGCAAACAGCATGGCCTCAATTCATACTTGTTTTACTAATGCCTTGTGTCTATTTTTACAGCCTATTTGAGAATTCCTTGCTTTACAATGGTGACATAGTTTTAATTTACAGCAGCCAGATTCCTAAGAACATTGCTCCCAAGCAACCAGCATTTTGACCTCTGCACTTTCAGACACTCATAACCTCTTATAAAAGTGAAAAAAAACCCAACCAAACAAACCAAAGAACCCAAAAAGAATGATCATCCACAGAAGGGAGAACTTCAGCAATGTCTGTTGTCTCCTAACACATCTAAAAGAGATGCTGTCCTCTCTGTGTGCATCTACATTATTGTTTTGGCTTAAATTGAGGGTATGGTTTGGAAACAAATCTACCTGTCTTTTTCACTTGCCAGATTCTGGGTCACATCAGAGAGTGGATTTTGAACTGGATGTTTTCTACCTTGAAATTAATTTGGAAGACATCTCCCAAGAGTGCATTCAGTGTTCTCTGACCATGAATGAACATGCAGCTCCCCAGTACCAAAGTAGAGTTACTTCATAGTAAACTGTCAGAGTGTATATGGTGACAATATCAATTCTCAGCATTAACTGGTCTTCTTTTGCAGTGTGCTACTTGCTAATGTAGTCACAGTCTCTCAAACTAGTTTCTAACTTTCTCTACAGCCTTCCTTGGGAAGTGTCTGCAGTGTTACAGCTGGACAACAATGCCCTTGCTCCATCTGCAGGACCAGAGTGCAAGGCTGCTGGCATGTGGAAAGACTCAGTGGCCCCTTCCCTCCACCTTCCCTCACACCTTTCCTGGCAAATCTGTCTTTCAAATCATAGAATCACAGAATATGCTGAGTTGGAAAGGACCCATCAGGACCACTGAGTACACTCCTGGCCCTGCACAGGACACCCTAGGAATCACACCATGTATCTGAGAGCATTGTCAAATACTTCTTGATCTCAGACAGTCTTGGTGCTGTGACCACCTCCCTGGGGAGGCTTTTCCAGTTCCCATCCACGCTCTGGGTGAAAACCTTTTCCCTGATAACTAACCTAAACCTCCCCTGACTCAGCTTCATGTCATAATATCATAGCCCCTAAATATGACTTGGTGGAAAAACAGGCCCTAGAGTTTCCATTCTTGGAGATATTCAGATGCCTCCAGACACAGTCTTGGCAACTGGCTGTAGGTGTCCCTGCTTGAGCAGGGAGGGTTGGACAAGATGACTTCCAGAAGTCCTGTCTAACCTCAACCATTCTGTGATCCTGTGACAACCATTCTTTTCCAACTATACCATAAAATCTGAAATGTGTAGCCCACAGGACCAGAAGAACAGGTCACCAAGCTCCCAATGGAACAGGTTTGAGGGCTCTCAGGGCTGGCAGAGTAACTCACCGTAGCCATCACAAAGGGATGCTGCTAATCCTAGGAGAAACACTACGGCTGAAAACATTTGTCCTTGACTGGAACATCTCCCAAGTCAAAATGATGCCATTTCCATAGAGACATGGTGCTCCATCAGAAAATCAAGTACTGCAGCCTCTGGCAAGAGTGGTGATTGCCTGCCTGGAGCTGGGCAGAAGCCACCACCAGCCCATGCTTCAGCTCCTGCTCTGCTCAGGAGGGGAATGTCACTAAAGGACATGAAATGATTCACACTACCACTTTCAGTGTTAGAACAAAAACCTGTGACTTTATTTCTTGATTCCAGTATTTATAGATTCTTGACAATGACCAGAGATTGGATAATTAAGTTACCACCTTCCCAAGCACACTGGTCATGCAAAATGTCCATCAAAAACTGTTTCTCAGAAGGAATGTGATAAACAACTCATGTTTACTGGACTCTCATGGGAAAGCAACCAAAACTATAGAAACATTATCAGAAGGCTTAATTTTCAGGGTGACAGGGGAAGCCACAAGAAATAGCTATGCTGATCTTCCCTATCACTAATGTTGCTGAGGGTGTGGTGGGAAACAGCCCTGGAAAAATATAGGCATGGCATGGTACTGAGGGGAAAATGCAGATTAATTACACCACAGACAAAAAAAAAAAGAGAACGGTGAGCTATTTATTCAGGGTCAGCATTTTTGAGGGAAGGAAAACAAAACAGTTTTGCTTATGGCTCAGGAGAACAAGATATAAAACATATTTGAGGTTTGCGGCTAAATATCCTCTAAATTCACAATAGAATTTTTACAGAGGTCAAATAAATTTTTTAGAGATGAAAAGAAAACACTGGCTTAAACATTGCAGAAAAAAATATTGTTTCAACTAGTTACAGTAACAAGTGCCGGGCTAGCAATATCCTCCAGCCAACTCTTTTTGTCAGAATTGATCATAAAAAGCATTTCAGATGGCCCCTCTGCAGCTTTACAAAGCCTTCAACAGAAGCTGCCTTTTGTGAGCTGCATAACACATAGGCAGCACAGCTGCCTTCCATATAAGTCACAGACTGAGATGTGGACATCACAAGAGAAAAAGCTCTAAAGGCCTCAAAAGCAATTTAGTGACAATAAAGGTCCTTTAAATATATGGACAAGCAGTGGAAGTGATATCTAAGACACACATTAAAATTAGAGAAACGCAGAAATAAAGCACATCTTCCCATGAAGACAGGAATCTTCAGATGACGACTTTTATTGTCAGCTATAAAGTTTTGGTTGGGTTTATTGGATGTAGCCAAGAACTTTCAGATGGATTTCTAGGTGTGTCATGATATAGCCAAGGCCTTCAGAGTGTTTTATTTACTAATTAAATGGACGCTGGTAGGCTGAGTGCCAGTCTGTGCCATTACACAATTACATTAAAAGATCTGGATGATGTAGAACTTTCATCACCCATTTGGGGTCTTACCAGGCTATTTCACTTTCTTTACTAGTATTGGCTTATTATAGTAGGTGCTGTCATTAGCGTTCAGTCAGCCAGAGCTGAATTTGCAGCCAGTTAGACGCAAGCATGTGCTGTTGTGTATTAATTAGGAAGTGCTGAGTGTACCGTGTGACCCGTTTTCCTCAGCTCTGCAATTAGCAGCTTCACAAAAGCGTCTTCTGAGGACCCGAACACAAGTTAATCTTCTGGGGGGAAATGCTAAAAGAAACAATCAGCAAAACATTTCAAATGGGATTTGAGATAATGCTGCTTAAATCTGAAAGGTCTCACGTCTATGCAGTTGCTTTTAGGACATTGGCAAAGTACCATGTCTTTGTTTCTGGAATAAAAATTCCAGTGGACTACACTGCCCTTCATGTTTGCATCTTTCTTTCTTTCTACATTTTGGAAGCCGCAAACTCTGACCCAGCATGTCTGCATGCCTTATTATAGCATGACATCACCCTCCTGCCTATAATTTGGAAGAGAAAACTTGTCATTCCCAGTCAGATACCCACTGCACACAAAATTTGCTCCATCAGTTGTTCAAAGACCTACTGAGAGCCAACTGTCTGAAGTTTCTCCAAAAGAAACTGTTTTCCTGCTGTGTTTGTGCAGTATTCAAAATGCATTTGCCACTCTGGTTAGAGTTGGAGACAAGATGACTTTGAGGGATGTGCTTATTTCCCACCTCACTAAAGGACACTCAGTTTGCCATCCATTTCCCTCCTGCACTCAGTGTCTCCTGTGGCTGGTACCAACCCAGCTCATTGGAGGCTGCAGGCTCAGGGACTCCCGCTGCACTTAGTCTGGGGAGGGTTTAACCTACAAACAACTACATTTCTCCAAACAAGCTGTTCTACGAAACTGGCTTTTACAAGTAACTTTCTGTCAATGGTGAGGGAAGATAGTGAGGATCAGCTCAGGTAAGCATTACTGTTTGGAATCTGTCCAAATGAGATCAAACATTTTGAAGTTCTCCTCTTGTTGAAGTCTCTATCAGCTCTTAAATTTTCTGGCAGTTGCTTAATGCCTTCTGGCATGCTCTCCCCTCCAGCTGCATGCACACAATATCCTTGGGGTTTTCAGGGAAGCTGCTTCTTTCTAGTACACCGAAGTCCTACTATCTTTTATCCAATGAGAAACACTATGTGATGAACTTCTCCCTTAGTTTCAGCTGACATCAATGAGCAATGATTGAACATAAAACCAATGCTTGAATCCAAAAGCTACATAATCTAGCTCAAGATTTCTGTAACAGTTTGGTACAAATTAGGTTGGCTCCCAAATTTACAATGGCTGGCTCAATTCCTAGATTTTACAGACACCTGTTAGCAGCCATTAGCCATATCTTTTGATTTTACTTCTAATACCGTGGCATTATTCCAAAACAATTTCTCCAACAGGTGACACAGATGGGCAATCACCACCTACCAACCAGACCAGTGTGAATACTGTGTGTGGTAACAGCTAGAATGAGGATTCTCTGTGTTTATCTGACACGATATTCTAGATGACATATCAGTGCAGTTAATCTGACACTTGGCTAACGTTTCCTGCACAGGAGCTGTTTACAGCTCAAATGGCAGAAAACCCTGTCCAGGCTCAAGTGGCAAGTGAATGTCATAGAACAATTACAGAACATTTTGGGTTGGACTTTGAAAGGTCACACAAGTCCAACCCCATGTCAGGAGAGGGGGTCACCCAGACATGGTAGAAGTTACACAATATTCCTCATATTTATGCAGAAAACTCACATTTCTTACTCTCTCCTGCTCTCTGAGGAGTAGCTTCAGTCAGTCCCCATGACTCCAGCCATCAAAGTGGAACAAGCATGGGCAGACTAGAACCAGCGATCTGTTTCTCAGTCCCAGCAGAATTCAACAGAAGACCTAAAAAGTCAGCTGTCTTGCGATTAGACAGAGAATGGAAAGGCCTTGGTGAATAGCCAAACAGTGAAATCTAGCTCCCCTGTTCCTTGAGAAGATCTTGTTGATATCTAATGATATACAAGAGCACACAGGACACTGGTTGTCCACCTGGGTAAAGCTCTTCTTCAGTCTCAAACTGCTTAATAGATGTTCAGTAAGACTCACTCCCCTCCTCTGACATTGGCTGGACGCCCCTTTTGCAGATACCTTTTTGGTAACTGCCAGCTGGGGAGAAGTGGGTCAGAGGCAGAATCATGGAATCACAGAATGTTAAGGGTTTGGAGTGGACCTTAAAGGTCACCTAGTCCCCAGCATACAGCCCCCTCCCAGCATGGGCAGGATACCTTCCACAAAGGAATCCTGATTTTGAATTACTCCAGTCACTGTGTGATATTCCTTTCCCTAGAAAACCTTTAAACTTTTGCAATACAGAGGACAGAAACATAAATTATCAGCCTTGTTATTACTTCTTAGCATAGCTCCCAAGAAAAGCAACAGGAAAAAATTCTGACATTCCTTTCCCCCTTCCTACCCACCCTGGTAATAGCCATCAACATTTTACTGAACCTAATGAAAACAATAAGCTTTATTAATTGTGACTGTCAAAGTTGTGTTGTCAATAGTTACAGGAACTTTTTGTGACAGAACTGTATGTAAGAGGGACTTTTGCAAATAAAGACATTGATACTCTGTAGTTTCTCACATAGTCTAAAAACCAGATAATGACCAAATAATAAATTATCTAGATCAGAAGAAGAGCTGTGGCTGGGGAACAGGTCACCTACAAGCACTGTATTGTGTGCTTGTTGGTCTTGGGGCTACTCAATAACCTGAGCCCCTTGATACGAGCAGCCTGACTCTGATGCCACCAGGATTCAGCAAAGGTGCAGGATGAATTTCTGTTCTTTTGCATTTGCTTTGATTGTCTTTAGTAATAGCATTCATTCCCCCCTAGCAAATGTTCATAGATCCATTCAATGAATATGTCTTCAAGGAAATTTGTTAGTAGCCTGCATTTCCATAAATTGCAGCAAACATCCTCACAAAGACAGCAAATAAGAAAGACAGTGGATGCTCAAAGATGTCTCTTTGAAGCTGAGCAATGACTATTGCCACACATGGACTTTTTCAACATGTTTTATCCATACTTCTTTTTTCTGGGTTCTCTTGTTACCCCTCTCTCCTTAATACATTTCCCTTTCCTGTTTGAGAAATACTCCATTAGTGTAACTTTTACAGAATTAGGTCACCCACAGTTATTGCAGACCAGGAATCTTTGATGAGTCCTACACTGTAATGATGCTTTATAAGAGTAAAGCTAAAGTAAGTCTACTAAACCTGTCCAGCTCACCACTACCACACAGTGTTCCCATTAATAAATTGAATAATGGCTATCCTAATCCATCGAAGAACTGTTCCACAGAGACTCAAAAAGATATCTAAATGTAGCATTTTAAATTCATGTACAGATAGTTTGTTATTACAGAATATATATCCTGAAAAATGTAGCATTTACTAATCAGTAACCAGCCTAGGTATCAGCAAAACTGAAAACAGATTTGGGTGGTTTTAAAAGGAGGCCTTTTCCCAGGATAAAAAAATCTTTCTAGTAGTTAGATTTAAAATTTTTGAAGCAATGTACCTGAATACAAAAATAAGCTTGAATTCCCCACTGGTAACTGAACTCAAGCTACCAGAAATAAGACCATCAGTGTAGTAAAGCAAGCACATGTGCTGGCTGAAGGGTGCATTTCCAAGGACCTTAACAGCTGATATTCAAATGGAATGGTCTTTACTCCCATGGCAACCACAATTTTTCTCTTTTGAAGCAAGGAAGTTATCATCCTGAATGTTCTGCTTATGAAAAGATTCTTCTGAACTCATCCAAGGGCCACCAAGTCAACAGAAAGATTCTTCTAAGTAATTGGTTTTCTTATGTCTAGGGTTTTTCAAATATGCATTGATTTGTTTATGAAAGATGGTGCTCACAGCTTTGTGGGCATAATTTCCAGTCTGCAACCTACAAGAATCAACAAATTAAAAGAAAGCCTCTTCATCACCCAGCATTCTCATATTTTAAATAAAAATTTGCCTGTGCATTTGCTTGGTGAAAATACTGTTCATCAGACCATGGGGATGCTCCATTTTGCAGTGACAACAGCTGACAGTGACCAAAAATTAAATGCTCAAGGATGAAGGCATTTACCTCAATGATCTTCTGTTTAAAATGACAAAAAACATTTTGTGTCACCACTCTTGTTCTATCTCTCTCATCCAGCTGCTAATTTGGGCTTCCCAGCAAGCCTTCAACAGAGAAAGCAAAAACCAGGAGGTAGTTCCTCAGCCACTGGATGTTGCTAAGAGCTCTGCTAAAGTCACTGAAGCTGTGAAAATTTACACCAGCTAAAGATCTGCTTGCAGGGCTCAAAATGCAGTCAGTTGTTGTCCCTCCTTTCCCTTCACCATGCAAACAAAATTTTATTTAACTTGTACCACACTCAATACTATTGGGAAGATGAGAGAACAGAAAGGGAGTTCCCGAGATTAAACATCTGCTATCTGAGACTTGGATAGAAATCCACAGAACTGTGAGCAATCAGAATGCACCACATGGAAATGATGATGGAAAACCCCAGTGAATGAACATGCCAGCAACAGCAAAGCCTGTTTAAAAGAACGTACTATTGTAGGTTTTCTTCTTCTTTTTTTTTTTTTTTTTAGTAAGAATTTGGTTGTTGTTTTTTTCTTAGTTTCCTGATTTAGGTCTTTTTCTCTTCTTTCCATAAATTTCTCCCTTCTCTCTATAGCCCCATGTGTTCAAAGTGGAGATGGAACATTAGCAACCAGGCCAAATGCAACTGAAGAAGCCTTCAGGTACATGGAACAGGCTATGGGATAGATGGGATGAGCGCCTCATTTTTTATCATGTGGATGACCTGGTCAGCACTGACATGGAGCTGATATGCTATACCAAAAGTTCCTCTCACATCAGGACATTCTATAAAGCCTCCAACCAGTGTAGCAAACTACAGTGCACTCAGTTACCTGTGGGCAGAGCAGCTGAGCTGCCTGTGCTGCTCCAGCGTGGATCCCGTAGGAATTACAGGGCAGAGACAACATGGTGCAAACACAGCACTCTGCAGCACAGTGCCAACCCAAACCAGCTGCTGGCTTGTCAGCAGTGGGACTCAGAGTAGTCCCCAAACCCCTGGAAATGTTCTCACTGTGTCCTGAAGTGAAATAAAGCCAAGCTCTACCTGGCAGGCAGGAAGGAAGGCAGGAAGGAAGGAAGGAAGCAAGCCCAGGTGTACATGGGTCACACTTTGCAATGAAATGTCATAGCTACTCTGGGTGGTCAGAGACCAGGAGTTTTGGGTGTACCACCAAAGGAATCCTCCCTGTGTGGCAGCCAGGAGTCATCCATGCCCCTATACAGAGTTTAGGCACCATAAAGCTGAGCAGAAGTGACAGGATTTATGTCACCTGCCTAAAAGTTTGGCTAGGTTCTTTCCATAATCAAAAGAAACACGCAGCTCCCCAGCAGAGTTCATCTCACCTATTTCAGGATGGGCTGGCTCACTCTTCAGAGGTACTGGTCTTTCTCCACTGTCTCTAGAGGACATCTTACATACTTCTAGACAGCTAAGAAAAATGAAATTATTTCCACCCAGGTTTCAAAACTGGCTCCTTTTGTTCTTGAAATTTGACTAATATGTTTAATCAGAATGAACTGACTCATGATAATATTGGAAAAAAAAAAAGGATTAATAGGAGTGAAGACAAGATAAAGGAATCCAAGTTGTCTCTGATTAAAAGGAATGAAATTTATGGTTACTATCTGTACTGTCATTAGGAGAACATTATATTTCTATAAAGAAAGCTTTGTATTCCAGTTCACAAGGTACAGAAAATGTGTCGATTGTGCCCAAAATGCCAGCCTAGTAATTTCCAGTCTGGTAGTTTTGACAGTCTTAATGAACGGGCTCAGCAAAAAACAAGGACTGGAGTGCAGAGATAGCTCTGTTAGGTGGACTGACAGGCTCTTTGAGAAGGGCTGTGTAGGACCTGCCCTAAATATTCTCAGCCACCCTGTACTAGCACTTCTCACTTTCTTAAGCATGAAATTGACTTACATATTCTAAAGAAGAAAAAAGGGGGGGCCTTGGAGGGCAAAGAAGAAATTGCCATTTTTAGTGTACAAGCATATTTACATAATCAGGGCAAAAACCTGCATTTTAAAAATGCCCTAAATACATATTTACATGAGAGAATGCAATGATTCCAAAGAGGCTGATAAAATGCATTTTAAGTATAGCTAACTATATATTTACACAACCAAGACAATAATCCCCATTAAGGATTTTTTTTTCATATTGCCACATTAGAAAACCGAACAGTTATTAATCCATACAACTCCACATTAACTCCTAGATACTGCATGTCCTCAGGGCATTGCAGTACCAGCAAGCATAAACTGAAGCCTAGAAAATGCCTCATGAGGAAAGGAGAGGTTCCCTCTCTCTCTGGGTTTTGCTCAATTATCAGTTGTCTTCCATGAGATGTCCCAGAGCTGCAGTGTCTCTGCTGCAAGCAGAATCCTGCTTGAGTCACTGCTGAGCTGCACCAAGCATGGGAGCAAACACCTTTTAATAGTTACAATTCAGAACAATATTTCTGAATGAATTGTGTCTACAGAGGCACACGTCTGCTCGGCACGGCCATTTCTGAGTGCAAATGCACTTGAGGCAGGGAATTCCCTTTTTCCTCAGGGCAGGAAAACCTGGTCTCCTTAGAGGCTCCAACAAACAGCATGAAGGAATGTAGTGCTTTGGACGTGACAAGGCAGGGGGATACATGGAGACAACAAGAAAGGGTCTCTGCTATCACCACCAAACACCTCTCCTAAAAAATTTTATGTAGTGAATAGATTACTAACGTGAAAATTAAGCTTGTGTTCCCTCCTCCATATCCTGTGAATTTTTCCCATCAGAAAGTCCCACCTCATTAATAAGTTGAACAGTATTTTTATGTATTTCCCTGCTTCCTTTCTTCTTGCTTTAATTTCAGTGACAATGAGTTTCAGGAAATAAGACATACTAGATTTTGTTTTCTGGTAATTCACCATCTATGATGAATACAATAACTTCAGTGTATCTGTGGGCACAATGTTTTGTTGTTTTGTTTTTTTTTTAAACAGACTAAAAATAATGAATTATGAAACATTTTAAAAATTAATGCATGTTCCACTTTAAGCAACTGTCAAATTCATCTCCTCCTCCTCCCCACAGGAAAACATCTCTTCCCCCAATATCAAAACCCTAAAGACAGCCAAATTCAGAACTTTTACTGGTGCAGAAAGACCATCCTCAAAAGCACTGGCTGTCTTTCATATCTTTTCTGGACTACCTCACTTTCTCACCACTCCCAGCCCTGTCCCATTAACAGAAGACCTGAACAAAACACCCAGCAATGCACCTGCCATCTGGTACATGTGCTCCATCCTGCACCTTACCTGCTCTCAAAAGAGAAAGCTGGGTAATGCAGTCAAGTGGTTCAGCAGGGTTTTGTTGTGGGGGATTATCCACGTTTTCAGATTTTCAGTCTCTACACAAAGCAGACATCCCAGGGAAGTCCTTAGATTGGATTACACCTGGGCAGAGCTGGGATGGGCAGGTGGAAGATCCACTGGTATGTGGGAATCAGCCCAGACAACTAGTTATGACAATGGTCTTGGGAACAGTCAACAACTTTGTCATGTACATGATGTTTTTACAGCACCTTTGCTTGCAGGTTGAACTTCCTTAAGCATTTATTTTGCCTTAACTGGCTTTCTCTGCTGCTGTTCTCAGACTCTGTGCTCTCACCTCACTGGTGAACTTACAGAAAAAAATTTCCTTCTCTGACATGTGTCCATCTTGTTCTAATTCCCTTTATACTTCTTCCCACATTCTGCTAATATTCGAGGTCCAGCTCAGCATACCCCAGGTCCACTGATACAAGTCTTAATCAGCTGAGAATCCAGTAGCAAAGAAAGTCCAAACATGGGATAAGTGATCATTTCAAGGCTATTGCTTGAAGCCACTGACAGGGTACAGGGGGATACCTGAGACACAGCACAAGTTCACAGGCCCTACCTGAAAGCAGTACCACACAATAATAAATAGCATCACAGGCCACTGGACCATGAAAAACTGCTGACAGATTTTAAAGGATTTTACGTACTTCCCAAAAGAAGTATGGAAAATTAAGGAGTCTGACTCTCAGCATAATCTATGCTGCCTGTTGGGCATTTTCATAAACAGCTGTGATTATTTCTAACTTAAACTAAGCAAACAATGGCATTGACAAACGAAAACACATGCATGCACACACACCACCTGAAGAAAGCTCCAAGCTCTGGCAATCCCTGATCTTTGTTTGCAGACACAAAAGCTGTTGTACAGTCCTCTTCTGTATATTTCTCTCTGTCACAGACCTGCTGGCCTGAGCACAACCAATGCACAGACATCAGAACAGAGACAGCACAGAAAATAACAAGCCTCAGAAAGGTCATCAAGGGAAGAGATTGATCAAGGAGAAAGTTTGGCAGCCAACACAAGTAGGCTGAGAAAGCTGTTGTGCTTTCAATAGTATAAGTTCCTTGGGCCATAAAGCTGACAGTGGAGCTGCACACTTGCATTCCAACCCGACACATTTATTGGAGAAGTAGAAAGCTAATGTTGGCCTATTAACAATTGCTGTCTGCTGTAAATCACTGCAGGACCTCCCTTGAAGCATATTGCCTTCCATTTATCTCACTGGCATCAAGGAACCCTTTGCCCTCTTCAACTCATTCTTTGGCTATTAAATCAAAACATCGCCTTTCAGGGAGAGGACTGGTTCACAAAAACCGAAGCAGAAAAAAGACCATTCCAATATGAGGTGCAAAACATCATTGGGGAATAGATATGATTTGATCCAAACTTGCAGTAAGTTTGTTGCAAAAATTTGCCTTAATTTTATTTCCCTCTCTGGAAAAAAAATCAGTGCTCCAAAGCTTGGTCAGTGTTCTGGGAGAGAATCTGCTACAGAAACCAGCATCTCTTCAGAATATGATACATAAACAGATTTGCTACTATTGGAAATGAATGGAGATTAAGAGTTTAGTATCAGTTTCCTATGGGCTTCTTGGATACAATTTTTCCAAGTTAATACAAGACTGGAATGGCAGAATTTAATGCTGTAATTATAAATTTCTGGCTTATGCTGAAAAATTGCAAGGCTGAGCTTTTTTTTCTAAAGTAAAAAGCATCCTCTATAATTCCTTTACTATTCAGGGAAAGACCAGCTGATAAAAATTGGTAATAGGAAATAGGAAGTGTGGAGCTGAGATATTTCTATGAACTTTCTCTCATCTGGGCTCCATGGACTTGGTCAGATACATTCCCTGATAAACTCACTCCTTCTGTGATCGGTGTTCTTTCTCACTGACAAGGAACAAACATGCCCCGCTTAGTCACACAGTAGGAAAGAGCAATAAGCCAAAAAAAGCAGCAGTGAAGTTTATGTGGGAGAATCCTGTGTTCCCAGTTCATAGCACAGAGGTGGCCCCATGTGAGAGCTCACACCTCTGCCCACTCTGTCAGACAGGGGTGGCCCAGGTTTGTGTGTGAAAGGAGGAGAGGTCCTGGCAGTGCAGAGCAGGTGGGAATCCTGTTCTGCAAACATTGTGGGGGTGTGAGCTATCACACCCTCATCCAGATGAGAGAGGACAAAGCTCTACAGCTCACACAAGAATTGGAAGACCAGAGCTTTGTGTACGGTCTGAGGGCCCAGAGTCAGGCGTGCACTCAAACATCTGTACCAAGGTCCTGGGGCAGGACAGAGAGAGGTGCGGCAGCCACCCAAGAGCAGCATGTGCTGGTGCCAGGGAGGGGACTGGGTACCCACAGATGTCATCTTCATTTATTCACAGACTTCAAATAGAAACCAGATATTTCCATCTTCTGTTATTAATGTTAACCACAAAACTATAAAGGTTTGGAGGAGCCAGTAAAGATAGCAGTGTGAAATCCAGGAGGGCCAAGCCACTAAAGAAATGTCAAGCTGTAGAAAAAGTTAATAAATTCTGGAGGAATGTTTCAGGCTTACTCTGTTTCCAAGGGACCCAGAGATCCCTCTGTGCATAGCTCATGGGTCTGGCCAAAGGGGGCTTGGACAGACTTCAAGGGAAACCTGCAGCTATCTCTGTCTCCGCTGCCAGAAATTTAATGGTGCCGAGCAGCAAAGCACCACTGTCGATTGACAGAGGGGTGGAAAAACAGATCAGATGCATGCCTGCCTCCCAGAAAAGGCCCTGCAGTCCAGGAGAGCCTCCCATCATTTTGATAAAGCAATTCTTTTGAAAAAAACAATTTAATATCTTTTTTATCTGAAGTGGACAGACAATGACCTGTGCTCCCTGACCCTGTCATGCCATGGTGCTACAGTTTCCTGTAAAATTCAGACCTTCTCACAGAACCAATTTAAAAGAATACAAAGAAGAATGCTGTTTGTACACCTTGAAATGATTTAGGAAACTGAGAACTTAAAAGGAACAAGGTGATATAGTTGTGTTCTGCTGCATCAGCAATATTGGCCTTGGGAAGTACACTTTTATATCAATGGACCAAGTAAGTCTGAAATCTAATGTGATAGTTGCCTGTGCCATCACTGATCATGTGGGGCCCTGCTTGCCTCATACTCTTCCCAAGGCATCAGTTTCCAACTTCACTTCCATCAGGAAAGCCTCACATTGTAGTGACAGGGAGGTACTTGGGGAAAGTGAAGCAGAAACAAAGAGGCTGGTCACAGCTGGCCAGAGCTAGGGCAGACCTGTTCACACAGCTCTTCCTGCTCACACTCAGGCCCTGGCTGATCTTTTTATGGACTTTGATGCTGTGCACAGCAAGCCTTGTTTTCCAATGTGCCAATGGATCTGTATGTCTGAAAAATGATTTAATAGATTTAAGTGCATGTGGACACAGCACAAAACTTCAGAAACAACATTAACCAAAAAACAAAACAAAAAAAAACCAAAAAAACCAACCAACCAAAAAAAACCAACCAAAAAAAAAATTAAAAAAATTAAAAAAAAAGTAAAACCAAAAAAATCAAACACTTAATCTTAGCAAATGGAAACCAGTGTGTAAGAAGGTGCCTGTGCTTTTGATAAAACAAAAAGAGGGAAAAGCAATGATTAAAAAAGAGAAAGTTATAAATAATTTTCCTTTTATTCATGCAATACAGCTAGAAAAAAGGACTTTTAAAAAGGTCTTTTAAATACCTTACAATGTGCACAGCTAAAAGCATTATTTTTACCTTTCTGGTTTTAGATAAAAGTTTTTCTGTTGATCAGAACAATTATGCTTATAATGGGGAATAAAAGGAGTTGGTTACCTATAGATAGACAAATTGGCAATGCAATGCTGAAGGTACAGTCACAATCTGCTACTTAGATTGGTTTCACCTGTGCATTTTATTTGTCTGTAAAATGTAAATACTTTTTCTTTTATTAGCAGCTTTTGATTGCCTATGCAGTTAATACTTTTACAAGCAGCAAACCTTTCAGCTTGGGGGAAAAAAAAAGAAAAAAAGAGGGACTACAAAAATTTTATGAGGCTACAACAGCTAAAAAAAATCTCAGAAAAACTATTATAAAACCTTTGGTTAAACAATGACTTTACTCTTTCAACCAATGGGAAATGCTGTTGCATGCCATGATTTGCACTGTGTTCATCTCAAGCTCTGTGCTGTAATGAAAAGCCACTGATATCAGTTGTTGCCAGAAACAGGGAAGCAGACAATGTGCACTACTCACTGTCACAGTTCTTATATCCCTAGAAGATTTTATTCCACTGGTATGATAATGGAATGCTCTTACACACTGTCTATCCAGAAGGACTGCATTTTAATTACCCCTTAGATGTCTGACTGGAAGTTGGCTGTCTCAGTAGTTTTGCTTTCTTTCTTAACATTGCCTTATTGCTTAAGGCTGTACAGATCCCTTTGTGATAACTGCAAGCAACAAAAGAATGGAAACATCTCTTGGAAAAGTAAAAACAAATCAAGATTTGGGTTCAGGATGGTTTAGCAGAATGCATTCTTATTCACAGTCTTCACATTCTTGCTGAGGCTTCACTTTATTGAATTCCCAACATTTTTCTGTTGCTCTTTGATTAGTAAAACTCACTCTAGGTTTCTAAGGCACAGTTGAAGCAAATGTTCTTTCAGAATCCCTGCTCAGCGGTGTTACAGCATGTGGAGAAGAAATGATGAATGAGTACAGTAGAAGAAAGAAGGGGCAGTACAGAGACACCAAGTCTTCCCTGGCATCTAAAGAGAAGTAACCTCTCACAATGAGATTGTCAAATAACTGATCAAACAGGTTTATTCTGATTTCTGCGTCAAACTAGAATCTCAATTGGTCCTCGAGTAGCAAGAATGTAGCAGAAAAAATGAGAAGGTAGTGAGGGAGGACCACCTGCCCTGGACTCACCTTTGACTTGGCTTTAACACAGTGTGAGCTACCACGTTTTCCTTTTACATCAAATTGGTTCCCAAAAAGGAAGTATGACTGACTATCCAATAGGTCTAAATAATTCATAGATTTGAGCAATTCTGGCCTTATAGGACTTTGAGGAGAACAGGAAGCAGTTTGTGCCAGACAGGATCAGAGTTTGCCATGGTAATCATAGGGGCATGGCAAAGATCTAAGCTCTTTCACTTGCTTATAACCTTCATTTTGCAAAAATTATATTCCTATTCACCACTGTTAAAAAGGAAATACTCACAAATGTGCCAAAGAACTGGTGTCTGCCTCCATCTGTAGGAAGCCTGCAAGAAAATGTTTCACCAGGTGCAAGCATTTCCTGTTCATCTTAACCTCAACCACACCTAACAAGCCACACCTCAACCCTCTGTGGGGTCAGGAAAGGAGATGGGGCAGAAGGGTTCCATGTGAGGTACAGGGAGAATTCTCAGTGCTTTAATCCACAACTTGTGATAGTAATTTAGGTGTGGCTTCTCCAGCCCAGCTCACAGCGCTCAGGCATGAATACAAGGGGGCAGCGTGTGCTACCGTAGCCATTGCTGTCATACCAAAAATCAGAAGAGTTTAGTTTCTGTGCTGTCCTTTTGTAATTTGTACTAACACTATATTCACCTCAATTAATTTGAAAATGAACAGTCCAGGCAATGCTAACTTTACAGTTCTTAGAGGGGACAGAGAAAACAACAGTGTGCTGTGCACAAATAGAGGTCCCACAGGATCCCAAAACAGGATCCCACAGTGTCTTTTAAAGCCAATTGTTAAATTAGGACTATAGAAGTCACGACAGATCTGTCAGACAATGCTGTTCCCAGTTTTTAACATTCTCTCTATTTTTTGCACACAAGTACATACACAAATACTCCCACAGATTCAACAGAGCTCCTGAATACACCTCTGCCAATTCCTTGCCTGCATATGTATGACTTCCACTAAAACTGGCATAAGTTCAGTGAGAAAAAAAACACATTTCTCTCTGTGCCATAATGCATGAAGCAGTGCTTTCTACCATTGCCATTTGTTGTTTATAAAAATTTTGGTTTATGCAAAACAATTAGAAATACTGAAAAAGGAGAGAGAACATCAGGAACAAATATATTTGTCCATGACCTTTTGGAAAAGCACCATGTAGAATAAAGAACACCACCACTCTTCATACTTGAACTTAAGTTAATCCATCAGTCATCTAAACTAACAGGCTATAATTAGCTAATAATGTGAGGAATTAAATTATCATAAGCTTACACTAGAAAATTACTTAAACACAACCACAAAATACAGAAGGGTAGGAAAAGGCTGAGGTACAGGCAAGCCAGGCTTCTTGGATGAAATTCCCTCCCCATTCAGCAGCCTCCCACCAACTTTAAGGCCCTGATTTCTCTTCTGGATGTTCTAGCAGATTTTCCTCTCAACTCACTGTTCAAGATCAGAAAAATTTTGAATATCTCCATTTCTACCAAAAAGGGAAACCAATCACCAAATTCAGGCTACTGTTCAATCTGCTATGTCCTTGTTTCAGCACAAGGCACTGTGGCTGTTTTTCAAAGCAAGAGTAATTCAAAGTATTTTTTAGCCTCTTAGAAGGATGTAAAATACCTTTCAGTATATTTGGTTGGAGGAAGGTTTGTCTTGCTGATATGATGCTGCATGAAAATACCTGTGACCTGAGCTGAGTCCCTTTGTCCCCCATCCTACAAGGATCACTATTAGCCACTAAGGCAAATACAATTTTTCCCCAATCTTGAGGCATAATGTAATTTCATACTCTGGAAAAAAAACCCAAGTGATTATGGCATGCATCATCAAAAGACACTGTCACAAGAAATCCTGCCTTGCTGTAAAGCCATAAAATAATTTTGAAATCATTGTCATCTTTCTCCTATAGGACAAAGTCCATATGGATAAAATAGTACACTCTATTACTGTGGGAAGCAGAATGACAATAGAGACATAGATGAGGAAAATGACATCTGTACCCTGAACCATCTCTTGCCAAAACTTGGTCTTGTTTCCCACTCCATCAAGGTGGGGGCAACAAGGAGTGGGACAAAACAGAGTAAAGGACTCATGCAAGGGGCAGCAGCAGCAGGCAAGAACTCAGACAATACACAGGAAAAACAAACCCAGCACAGTCTGGACAACCACTGATTTTTGTTCTTATAACAGTTTCTTGAGGAGGTGAGATAATCTAGTATTTCTCATCTTTAAGGAAGATTTCAGGCTGATGGGCAGTTAAGTGAAACTGCTGGAAACAGCATGGAGCCCACACTAAGAGCATGAGGAGGTGTCAATTGAAGAGGTCTGCTCTGGATTTGTGCAGCCCAGCTGCACAAGATAAGGAAAACCAAGAACACATTTTCTCTGACCACAGAGACCTTGTAGGTCTCATTTCCCAGTCTCACTCCAGAAACAATCCTTCATCCTCACACAGGTTTCCACAAATGTCCCCCCAAGCAGAGCAGTGGGGGAACCTGATCAGTTGTGGCCAAAGCAATAGGGGTGGCTGGGGCAGGGTGTGTTCAGAGCCTTGTTACACACCGAATCCCACCAAAATACACTGCTCTGCTGCAGAGGAGACCCTCAGACTCTAAAAGAAATGACAGCCACTGACATCTCCTGCCACCCTGCACGTGTGAAGAAACATTCAGCAACTGACTGAACACCCAGTTTTGTGAGCTGGGGTTTTATACACAAATTCATCTAACTGGACATCTACCTCCTCAAACAGTCACTTGGGTACTCCTCTTCCTTCAGAAAGCAGCTGATGTCTTAAGCCAAGGGTGACTGCACTGCTCATTTGGGACCTTGTGTGAGGTGGGAAGAACAGAGTTCTTGGTGACATGTCACTTTGTTTAGTTGTACCTTTTGAAGCTCAAAGGACAGGAAAATCCTGGAAGGGGAAATTGCAACTCTGTACCCTCCTAACATGAATACCCAGGGTGCAAAAAGGCTACAGTAAATCTCTGAATATTTTGTCCCTTGATTTGATCTTCTTGGCTATGTTCTACATTTCTTAGAAAACTCCTCCATCTCTCTGCTGGCAGATCAATTCTACACTTATCAGACATGTGCTGCTTTAGCAGATGAGTAATTTAATTTTTCCCCCAAAGAACTAAAATGATATAAAATGAACATTTATGATTTTTCTAAGCAGTAAAATGTCTTTTATTCAACCTGTTTAATAGGTTAAATGATCATTTTGTATTAAAGAAGCATGAAGTATGCTCTCCTTCCCAATATCTCTCCCTCTTTTTTTGATCTGATTTTTAAGAGTTTCAAGATCAGGAAAGTGGTTATTTTTGGCATAATATTTAGAAAGTCATCTTTCAATAGTACTCTCTACCAAGTAAGAGAACTCAAATGAACAGAGCTTATAAATGATTAATGTAACAGCAGTGAGATAACCCTGACAAGTACATCTGGTGTTTGTTAACTGAAGATTATTTCTTTTAAAGTTTTAATTGGGCCATGTTAATTGGATGCTTTTGTTCAGCAGATATTTTTTCCTATCAAAAAGTTAAGCCAGGTTTTGTTCAGTAAAACTGTAAATATGCAATTAATCACAGAAATACATGGACCCCTCCTTATGCTTGGAACACACAGACCCTGAAAGTAATTTTCACAGGATTTTGCTCCCATAAAATCAAGTGAACTCATATGGCTGAGGTCTTGCATAATGTTCTGAACACTGACTGATGTCTCTGTAATTACCATGAGCCTGCACAGCACTGGCAAACCTGTTAAGAGCCCTTCTTGGGAGAAATACCCTGTGTATTTAGGCAGGAGTGTTTCCATGAGAAATGGCTGACAAGAATAGGATGGTAACAGCCCTAGTAACAGTTCCCATGCCTTGGAGCAGAATAAACCTTTCCTGTGTGAAGGAGGACAACAGCTCTGCTTCTGTGCCAAGGGCCACTCAGAAATGGCTCTGCCAGTGTTTGTGAGGAGTCTCTTATACCCCTGTGACCAAGGCCAGTAAGATGTTAACACGGAGAGGGCATGACAAAATGCACTACCACATTCCCTAGATTATTCATAGTAAATTTGGAAGCCACCTTTGAAAAAATACTGCCAGAAAGGCTACACAAGCCCTTTCTGCTTGGCAGCTGGGTTAATGGCATAGGGACTGCAGGACAGGGCTGAGTAAGTGCCAGTCCCATCCACCTTGGAAATTATGATGAAATGCAAGAGCTTCCCATCTACTATTATACATTTTTAGGGTTTGAATTTCACTTTTTAGCCCCTTCCCTTCCCTTCCCTTCCCTTCCCTTCCCTTCCCTTCCCTTCCC
>NC_031768.1:16000971-16132978 GCF_001522545.3 Parus major
CTTCCCTTCCCTTCCCTTCCCTTCCCTTCCCTTCCCCTCTTATACTCTATCCACCCCTCCCTTTGTCTTTCCAAAATTAGGTAAAACTGCTGTCTGGAAGATACATCCACAGGCCATCACTGTAGAGCCCCTCACCCATCCTCACCTATGCAGGCTTTCTGAGCTCCATTAAAGTTTCTTTCACACTGAGAACACACAGTGTTGTGAAAGAAGATGAGAAAACCACAAAGCCAATCTTATTTATGGGAATACCTTCAACTTTTGGTTTAGAATAGCAAGAGATAACCTATAGCTATGATGGAGAAAGACATAAAATATGCAGATATGGTACTGAGGTACAGACACACTCAGCACAGGCCAGAGCACTGTCATTTTCTGGTTGACTGAAATTATGATTGTACACCTAGTGCAGTGTAGGCTTTTGCATGAGTCTACACAGCTATATAATGTCTGCTGTCATTATGTGGTAGATGTAAAGTTCATTTGCACTGAATTAATTAAGTTGTTCCTGTTACAGATTCATGCCAGCAGGAGTTATGATTGATTAAAAGTAGTTCCAGACATGATCTCCTTGAACATGTGTCAGAGGTCTGCAGCTGAGTGCCCATGTAAATTAGAGTAATACAATCTGCCTTTCATTAGCCATCAGGTCTTGGTTTGAAATGCCCCCGAGGAAACTCTGACCTGCTCTATGATCTGTAGAAAACACACTTTACTGCCATAGGCCCAGTTCAGGGCAGTGTTCAGCACAAGCCAGGCGTTAAGTTAGTGGATACACTGACTTGTCTCAGCAGAACTACTCATGAATTTAAAACTGTGTTCCTGCACATACTAGCTGAACCCAGAGCTAATGGTGGATCAGCATGAGAAACCAAATACACACTCCATGAGCACTTTCAGACAGACCAAGGCTTTTTCAAAATTTTAACAAGGGCAAAAAGACAAATGAGAGACATTTTCAGGGGACTAAAATCCAGAAGAACTTCATTCATGATGCACAACATCTCTCCCAGATTTCCAGCAACACAACAGCCAAGCCAACTGCTTGAACACCAAGGATGTTGGAGAGTCAAGCAGCACCACCAAGGAAACCACACAAGGACCATAGGCATAGGACTTCAAGACCATGAACTGGATGGGGGACTCAAACCAAGAAGGAAGCTCCAGAGCCCCTGGAGACATGGGTGAAGGGCTAGGTCTGACAGCAGGTCTCCTTCCATAGTGACAATGAAGATGCTGGAGGAGCCAGATGGCTTGGGACTCTGGAAGTGATAAAGTCCATTTCCTTAGCGTAGACTATTCAGTATGGATTTTCTTGAGCTGAGGACCCTAAAAGCCTCTGCAGTCTTTACTTTGATGCCATCTTCAGGCAGTTCTCTAAGTCCCTGGGGAGGTAAGCTGGCAGTAAGTCTGTGAGCTTTCTGAGGAAACCTGGCTGGCAGGAAGGTTTTGAAACCTGCCTGACAGGCAAGGTCATGTTGGAGCTTGGGGTGATTGACAGAAAATCAGCTGAAAGGAGCATGTTTTACATCTGAAAAAAAATCAGTATATTCTAAGATAAAATAATTCTTTTGGAAAATTCCCGTAACCTCTACTTAAAAGCTATCATCTGCCACGGTCTCACTTAGAGCCTTACAGAATTGGATCACTGTGTGTTTGCTGCAGAAAGCCCTAATTGGAGTAATTTCTACAGCAGATTGTTTCTCTGAGCAAGCTTCATTTGGCCATGGAAAATTATATAGTATTTAGATCCACCACAGTGGAGTCATGCTATGTCAGATCAGAAATACGATAAAAGGAAAACATTCCCATAACACAAACTATTCTCTTGAAAACAAAATCTGTGGGATATGTGGGTTACGCATGGTATCCAACAGCTATCAAATAACTGAGTGGCAGCAGACCTGACACTGTTTCACTTACCTAGACCTTCCTTTCATCCGTAAAGTTTTGCATGAAGAGCTCACCCTAACAGGTTGTAGTGGTTAAAAAACACCATTAGAAAGAAATCTTCCATCCAAATTTTAATAGGGTTTGAGCCACTTCAAAGCTCTTCATTTCTAACAGTTTTAATCCTTTTCGGCCACTAGCTCTCTCCCCACCAAAGTCAAGTCAATTAGTTAAGAAGTCATTAGAAAAGCCCTCAGATTTGAAAGCCATGCCTTGAAGTTCAGGTCTTTTACGACCTCTCTCAAAAGACAGGGCTGCTAATTTGGCATGGTTTCAGCCCCCTGGTCTACCTGAAACACAAATATAAAATCAGCCTGACTCATCTGCTTTGTCTGATTGCATCCTCAGCCACTGGAAGAGGCTTTCTCCCGAAAAGCAGATGAGCAAGTACCGGCAGAGCAGCAGCCACAGCTTTCGTGCTGGCGACTGAATAACGAATCCGTCGCTTCAGCAGACCTGCTGCAAAGTTGTGCCAAATTTTTAACATCTTCAGAGATGCTGTTGTGCACCAGCCTTGCGCAAAAGCCCTGGTGATCAGTGGCAAGTTCAGTCCTAGTCAATGCTCTGTGCCATGAGTCAGCCCTCACCCCAGGGCCAAACGATGTGCGCTGGTTCATGACTGCTCTCGATGTGGGGTCCAGAGATTTCTCCGCCAAGAGAAATATTTGCCTTGTTTCTGACTGGAGCTGTGAATGCAGACACTCATACCTACAGCGTGGGTGAAGAGCGGAGCCATGCCTAAGGGCAAAGCAGGGAGTGAAGCAACCTGACAGCACAGAAACACCCAGTGAAATTTATTTTCATTTTTGGCCCATCTTCTCCAGGGAGCTTATCTTTTGTTGCCATACAAGCTCTAACTCATGCCAGGACTCAAAATTTTCTCAATTCTATGCTTGCTCTGAATGGAGTCAGGCATCATGATGGCAGCAACGCCTGTCCTGGGGGTGTCACCATGTGCACCAGGCTGCCTGGATATTCCATGGCCATGATGTGCCAGCCCCAGCTGCACCAAGGAGAGCTGGCACCCATGCCACTGCCACACTCATGCTGCCAAACAGAAGGAGACCCCTCCCACTGCAGGGTTGAAGTTGGCATTTGCTGCTGACAGATCCCATCCTCTCACTGAGCCACACCTCAGCAAACAGCACAGGGAGGGTGCAAAATAAACCTTATATACGTCTATAACATTCAGCCCTACATGATGCAGCCTTGGAAACTGCCTACAGGTCCTTTTACTAAGCTCGTTTACATCCTAAGGCAGGCTGTCATCAAACTTGGCATTGCAAAACTGAAACTGGCAGGGACCAAAGGCAAGAAGCATGTGCTTACTTCAAGTATTGCCTCAGACATCCCCACATTTTGCATTACAGCACAGCAGCAAACAGTTTTATCAAGCAACCAAAAATCACTCAAATTACACATATTTACCCCTACAGTAAGTCAGAATGGGTGTTGATTCACTCATCACTCCAAAGAAACTGGATGGAGTGACTAATGTGGAAATGATCATAATTTCCCCTGCCCTCAATTTTGAAACTGAATCCAAAAACATACAGTCTGATGATGGCAAAACATGGGCTGTAAATATTTTGATATGGCAGAATGAAAAAGGAGGCTGAGTGTTAAAAGGCAACGTAGCAAGAAGCAGGAAGGAATGCTCTTACAAATACTTGCAATTTTCACATGGACTGTGCAATGCCAGAAAGATGTTGTCAAAACAGAAGAAATTTGGTAAATAGCAAAATGAGCCAGTGATAGGCTTAAGTGAAAGGACCACGAGAAATATCATGTCTGCTGCAGAAATGGTGTCAAGATACATCTTCAAATTGCAAGTGCTGTAATGTGCAAGTGGGAAAAATAGGTTATACCACAAGGATCAGACAAAAAAATTGTTCTCTGCAGCCTTATTTTGAAGTTCAGACCATGCAAGATCCAATGGAGACAAGTAAACAATTTCCTCTGAGGAAAAGATGGAAGGGAAGTAGATTCAATGCAAATAATTTGTCACCATGGCATGGCAGGATGAGGGTCCCCTGCTCTAGCTGTGCAATGTGTCTGCCCCGGGGAACAGGGACAGCACAGCCCAAGGACACACTTGTCCCTAATCTTCAGGTGAGATGCAGGGAGTGGGGGGTCTGTCTTGCTTCTTGCCTGCTCTGTTAATCAAGATATTGGCTCCTCCAGCATGGCAACTGTGGCCATTCTGCCAGGAGTGATAAATCAGGGAGAGGAGAGCACACACCCTTGTTCACCCACACTGCCAACCCCCAGCCAGGCCCTCCACACCTGTAGCAGTGTGGGGTCCTGCCAGGGTCCAACTCGCTGTGTTTCAGCTCCCTTCCCTTGCCTTGTGCCACAATAACAACTCAGAGAGGGTGGCTTTGGAGGGAGGTGGGCCCCTCAGGGCAAGGGTGGGCAGAAGAACATGGGGGCAGCTGGTCTCTGGGACTGCAGCATGGCACTTTTGCACAAGAAACTTACTGCACAGAGGAGCAACCATGGGGAATGAAGAGGAGGCAGAAAGGATGGAGCTTGTGCCTGCCTTCTGGCAGTTCAATCACAAACTGCACAAGAAGAATCCCTCTTCCAGGTTTTGAGGGTTCACTACCAGGCTCTTGGAAGAGCTAAAATATCCTTCTCCCTCCCCCAAATATCCACATGATGGTATGGGCAGATTTGGAAGAGGTAGGTGGAAAATGTCCTGTAAGTGGAGGTAGAAGTACCCAGCATCACTCTGTGTGCAGTGGATGTTTTCCAGGAGTTCCTGATGTCCAGAAATGCCAAGCACCGCTGCTCACGATGAGCAGTTTGCCCCAGGGCCCAGGACAGTGCTGCAACCCCAGATCAGGACACTGTGACTGTAGCTGATACAGGACTAATGAACACATACCAACAGTGTAACACCACAGGATGGTGTGAAAGTCATCAGCCCCATGCCCTGGCTCTGGAATATTGCACTGATGTGGAGGTGTCCTGGGAGATGGCATAGGATTTCTGTCAGATAACTTTGTTACTGCAAACAATGCTAAGAAACACCTATGGACAGCGTGTGGCTGGGATGCTAGATTTGCAGAGGTCCTCAAAGTCTTCCCAATGTCATCCTGACCTGTAAAAAGCCTGGTATTTCAGTGTCAACTTCCTTGGTGTACCTCTGTTTCAGATAAGCCCCCAAACAATCTATTTTGTGTGTGTTTTAATTTAAGGGGAAAACATCTGGCTGCTAATGATGCTGTTGTTATTGGCAGCATAATTAAGACCTTTGTTTTCATAAACTAAGAATAATGGTGAGCAGTATTCAGCAGCCTGAAATCTTTATGCTGTATATATAGGAGTCATGATTTTTCTAACAAGTTGGCTGATTGAAATGTGTTTATGTGTCTATAAAGAGAGCTAAGTAGCATGTAGTGATGTTAATTGCAGAGCTGACAAGTTGTTCTACCCTGTTATTACATTGCCCCCTTCTACACGATCCTAATTGATAAGCAATCCAAAAAGTTGTTTTGTTTTGTTTTAAATAGACCTCCCTTGGTGGGGCAAAACCCATTGTAGCCTGCAACTAACCCTGAAACGGAGCTCACCCAAGTGTGATGCTTGATTGTGGTTCATGTTTCAGCCTGGATGTGGCTCTGGCATCCTGGGAGTTAAGTGGATAAAATGCAACACCTCAAACCTGTTATCCACCCTGTGCAAAATCTCATTTGGAATGCCACCCATTTCTGGGAGGGGTCACACTCAGCTCTTTATCCAGGCCCCAGAGAAGGAAAGGGGTGGGGGGATCTGGGGTTTCTAGAGGTGCCATCACAACCTGCAGAAGCAATACAACCAAGGGGCTCAGCCCACGTTCTCTACAAAACAGTCTCCTGACACTGCAGCAACACCATGACTGCAAGTCAGGTGACATCTCTGGGTCTTGCAAAAGCAGTGAAGGCAACAACCAGGGCAATGCATGCACATTTCTGGACCCACAGACAGACTGGCACTGGCAAGGGACAGTTTGCTTGTGGCCAGCTGCCTCTGCGGCAGTGAGCCAGATGAAGAGCATGGTCACACCCAAAAATCCGCTCAAAGTCCACACTTACTAGAGAGTCAGTTTGCAACATGGAGTGGGCAATGGTCCGACAGTACTGTGAACATCTTAACTAGACTGCCAGAAAACCTGCAACTGGAAAAGCACTGTAGGTTCTACATTTCTTCTGCATTCTGGAGGGCTACAACATATATGGTCCATATTTCCATATTAAAAGCTGGAAGTCTAACTTTATCACAGAACTTCATCATAAATGCACACGCTAGAGCACACAGACATCTGTCAAATATCACAGGATTTGCAACAGCATCCCAACTACAAGTGCTGAGATCACAAGGCTCTTAGTCAATGCAAGAAAAGGGATTTATAGTTTATTTGTAGGTGGCTACAGTAAGAACACATGAAGTAAAAGAATAATTGTCAAGACAAGGAAAAAAACCCAAGCAGATGGCAAGAAGCCACAAGAAAAAGAGAAGATTCTTACTGCTAAGGAAAAGGAAACTAAGATTTCCTGCTTCTCACTGGACTGGAATATCACAACCTCTGTCTCTCTCAAACCCTGGCATAACTTGGGCATTTTGTCTTGTGAGGAACGTGGTATTGACAAGAACAAGCACAGAAGAGGGAAGAGCTACCCATATGTTTTTCATGATCACAAGGGTACTGGCTGGGGACCTGACATCTACGTGAGAAGCTCCACCAGTGGTTTAGTAGCTCCAGCCCACTGGTCGATCCTGCTAATGCTGTAATGGTGTTTTTGTCTGGCTGGCCTGCCCTAGTACACAATAACACATGGTCAGTTACAACCACACCCTGTACATAGCTGAAGTGCCCCATACAGCTCATGGATACAGACTGAGTGGGGTTTTCCTTTTCCTTCTCATAGAGAGAACTTATTTCAAAGGAATGTTTTCTCCTCATTCCTCCTTACAGATGGTGCTGCCTGGGAATTGCAGTTCTGATGCCAATACACATACATTTCAGGAACAAGCATCCTTTCCCTTCATTCCTTTTCAATCTCTGAGTAAACAAAGAAACATCTTTGCTTAACACAATCAAGACAGAGGCTAACATCCAGGTGTGAGCCATCAGGGAAGCCTATCCATTTCCTCTCTTCTCCAACACAAATGCAACAAAATAATGAGGAGAGTCAACTTGAGCAGAAGAAATATATCTCTGCGGTCTGGTACATTTGCAGTGGAGAAAACACTTTTAGTGTGTAGCCAAATGTACAAAACCCAGTGTAACAGACTCTACAAAAACAAAACATAAACCACTGAAGGGGCAAGGCATTCCCACCTGGTCTGAAAGAAATTGCTCTACTGATGAGGAATCACAGAGGAGCTGGGAGCTTCCTCTACCATTCTGGTGACTTTCAAGCTAAGCAAAGTTTAGCTTGCTAGCAAGGGACCACTCTTTTTTCCTTCTTTTCCTCTTTAGAAATGCTCAGGTTTATTTTGAGCATTTGGGGAAAAACATGCTGGTTTCCACTCATTAAAGGAGAAGATGTATTCCTGCAAAGTGATGAGCACTTCAATTCCTACTGACAGACGTGGTTTTTTAAATAATACACTATCTTTACTGACTGGTACATGTGCTGACAGGTTATATTATTAGAGAATAATATGTGGGAAGTTTATTTTGTCATAATCCAAATGGACAGAGTTCAGGTTAAATTTTATTGTTCAGCTTTTGAGAGATTACGTTAAGGAATTTGCCATTCTCTTGATATTTTTTTAATTTTTATCAAGTGTCTAACTGTAGAGTGCATCAGTACATGGGGTCAAACAAGATACTCAGTATACACACGAGGTTACAGCCTCTGGAGATTCTGAGATTTTCTTTTTTGTGTTCAACATACTACCCATTAGCACAGGATAGATCCTCCATTCAGTCAACTTAGTTTACAGAAATATAGATGAACAGTGCTTAGCTACAACTAAACTCATGCTGTCTTCTGTGGTAGGATCCATTCACTCATGTACTGCCAAGGGTTTGGTTAAAAATGTTAAACACACCTACACTCTGCAGCAGAGACCCACCAGTGGAAATTTATGTAATAACACCCCCTCTCACGGTCTAGGGAGACTCACATACAAGAATATGATGGTGGCCAAAAACATGGCTTGACTCCAAAACTAGTTGACCATGGCCATGTCCCGTTGAAAGGAAGGCTTTCCACAAGCTGGGATAGTGATGCTCCTGTACACACCCTCACCTTATGTACACATGCCTCCCTGTCAGAAGCAGGGACAATAGGGAATCATTTGATCAGAGCAACACAAAGGGCTCTCTGCCCTGTTTCTTCTAGGTCAGCGAGCAAGCACGGCGGTTAAGTTGGGGTTTAATGTATAAACTGCCACTCAGTTGTTTCTGATTGTCCAGAATGTGTCTTTGTTTAAACACATAAACCCCCATCTGGTACCCATTACTGGCCTGCTTCTTTGCCTTGTGCATGGGTAACTAAACACAGAAGCTTGTAGGGAGGTTGAGGCTTGTCCACATGGCCCCACAGCTCCCTCAAAGAGCCAGCTGGGCAGCCACAACATCCACTCACCCTGTCAAGGAATCATCTCCACTGCTAAGAGGGGACCAACAGGCAGGCACACCTTGGTCCAGGAAACCAGATCTCTGAGACAGGAGTAGCAGCGAGTGTGTTCAGATAGGCATGCTGCAGCAGTAACAAGGAGTGATCAAAGCAGAATGACTGAAATAGGGTGAGCCCAAGCCAAAAGGGTTCAGATCACATGCAGAAATCCTAAAACTGGACTGCAACACATATTTCACAGAAATCCACCTTTTCTTCTCTCACACATACATCTATAGGTGTCTACAGCCTACATGACGGTTGTAATAGAAATCTGTACTTTGAGCTCACATTTGAGTTTACTTAGTCTGAACAGGGTAAAAAAACTCCAGCCTCCAGTTCTGCCAGGTTCAGCAACCTTCCTTCTCCTATCAGATCTCAAGTTTATTGTACCCTCAGCAGTTACCTCTGAGTTGACCCAAATGACTGTCCTAGCTATCTTACTTCAAGAAGGCTTTGTGGAACAAAACCCACCCCAACCCTATGCTCACAAACCCATTTATTTTCCATCCAACACAGACTGCACATCAACTTGTCCTAACTGCGGCTCCCAAAAATGGCTGTCTGTTGTGAAAGTGGCAAATGGGACAATTAATCTCTTTGTCCATTCTGATGTCTGCACCTTTTCTTTTTTTTTTTTTAAACACTGCATTTCATATATTTGTAACTTACTGTATAAACACCTAACAATTGTGTCCCCTGAACCTGAGTAGAAGCTCATGCTCTCTGTCACATAAGGGGATGCTCCCATTTTTCTTTTGGCCACCAGTGCATGAGGAGGGCTTAGAAAAGCTGGCTACTCCAGGAGCACTGCACTGCTGTCCCAGGGCTTCAGGTCCTGTCAGCTGATGAGGAAAAGTGCCCCCTCTTTTGGCCATGCCCTCACCTCCATTCTCCCATATTGGGAGCTGACAGAGAACCACATAAAGGCTTTTGCACTCTAACTCTACTTGCTATATTCAGAACAAGGTATCTTCACAGTGGGTCTGGTGAATGGCAACTGGGTTCACACTGAGGTGAAAAGAAGAATCAGCAAGAATTAAACTGTTCAGAATGATGTGATTTTAAAGATAAATGACAAAGGGCAAACCCCACACTTTTGCTGTGACAGATCCTCTTCTTCTGAGATAAAGGATGACCATCATGTTAATAAATCATGTTGTGTCTACTGTGCCTTTTAGGGTGCATTTGGTCACTGAAACTCATCCATTTCTCAAGTTAAGTGGATTTCACTAATCATCACAATATTTTTATCTTTTTTGGTTGCAAGAGAAAGCTTACACTAAATAAAGCTAAGAAATTGGAAAGGAATTTGTTTTATATAAAGTAGAAAATAACCATGGTAAATTTCTAATCCTTGACTGACTTGTTGGCAATAAAACACTATTGCAGCCAATCTGTTGAGAATTCTGCAAGAATTCTGACTTCTATGATGACCTTCATGAAACACCTATGGCTGTCAAAGGCTAACATGATAAATTAGCCTGTCAATGCCCACCATGCACTTCCAATGAGATTCTGCTCTCCAATTCTCCATTGGCAAAGAAAATCCACCTGCCATGTTTAAAACACCAGAGTGGGAGTAGGCATAGTGCTGAAAACAGAACAGAAAAATCTCACAGGTCCAACACTCAGTTTCTACAAAGCCCAGGCCATGTTTGACATCATTGGCCAGTCTGTCCTTCAAACACCCACATCTCCAGTTCAGCGAGGACCACACAGGACTGGGCTTTGTGTTTCTCCACCTGCCACTTACTTTAAGGGCTGCCCCTTGGATTCCCAGGAATTGAGGAGGTGATATGCACACACACACACACACACACACACACACACACACACACATACACACTTTAATCAGCCAAGAAACAACCACTGTAGAAAGGACCTTGCTTGTTTCTAAGGAGCACACTAATGAATACTGTTATCCAGAAACTGGTCAAGAATAGCACCGGTTTTCAAGGCAACCCTTTGCCTTTCTGTGCAAAGCTGAAGTTGTTGCACATGGTTCCCTCAGCACAGAGTTTTCTGCAAACTTTTATGGATTGGCTAGTCATCAAAATGGTATGGGAAGAGAATGGAGAAGCCACAGAAAATACTCATTTCAAATAAAATCGAGATGTTTTCACATCCCTGAGGCAGAGTCATGTTGATTTTGGCAAGCACAACATAAAAAAAACACTGAGTGTGCGGCTCATGAGCAGTTTCCTGCATGGGCTGTGAATTTGCTTTGTTTTCTGTTGTTATTGTTATTAGATGGAGGCTGTGAAAAAGAGCATAGGTACATGCAGGAGGTGAAATAGGAAAAAGTTAATCTGTTGTGTCATCACTTTTAATTCAAAGCATAGAAACTCAGTTTTTTATAGTGTGAGGTCTGATAATGATAATCCAGCACCACCTGAACAAACAGTCTGCGGGACAGTCCATACCACAGCGAGTGTGAAGACAGCGGTTCTCTGTCTGCTCCCTGCTTCTGCTCTGAGAACACTGGCCATGTGAGAGGAGGAATGGGGCACATATCTCAGTGCTTGTCCTGTCAGCTGGGCCAGAACATTTAACTGAAAGGCTTAATTCCAGTGAAAAACCTGCTTGAAAGGTTGGCCCAAGATCTTGCCCTCTGCCAGCCATGGATTTCAGAGCAGCCTCCTCTTTTGGAGACAAACTCATGTCTGAAGAGGAGAAAAACTGTTTAAAGTGTTTAATATCTTGCTTGTATTAATGTTTTAAAAAAAAAAATCAGTAGAAATAACGTTTCTATAACAACTAGTACCTATGAAAGGGAATGACCTCAGCTTGGGTCATGGAAAGATTAGGTTAGAAAGTACTTAAATGGACAGATCCTCTTAAATCATGCGAGTCTGAGGAAATCAATCCAAAAGTACTTAGAGAGCTAACAGAGGCTGTTATTAACAGGCTCGTTAGAGAGAGAACCTGTAGATGGTTGAAGAGGCTGGAAAAGGGTAAGCATGAATCTTTGCTTTAAAAGGGAGAGAAGCAAGATCTCCTGGTAATACCACACTGAAGCTGCCCATGCCCCAGAGGACAGGAGTACAATTCAGGTTTGAAAAACAGTCTGAAAATAACACACTGTAATTAAATTAGAATAAGGAAACTTCTACATGAAGACTGGGAGAATTAGCTGCATAAGTAGTTGACTGAGAACCATCTGGGCCAACAGCAGCTGCACAGGAGAGGAACCTGTGGTTACAGTAAAGCACAGGGGCTCTTGTATTGCCTGGCTTAGCCCCAGTCTGAGGGGTGGTACAGTAAAGGAAGCTTAGAACAGACAGAAATGCTCTTCTATTCACACAGGGAAGCCAAGTATGGACAGAGAACATCAGTGAGGGAAGGTGGCCATGCTCACCTAGCCTGAGCCCAAATGGCACCCAAAGATGGATAATGGTGAATAAATGAGGATCACAATCCTTTAACCAGTGTTGAGATGAAGTCTCCAGCTTGTGTTCTTTGGGTCCTTTCTCAGTTTTCTCATGACCAGGTATCCCAAAGGACTATTCCTCTCTCTCTCCAGGCTTATAGAGAAAGTTGCATGGAGACCCCATAGCAACCCTCCAGTATCTGAAGGGAGCCTAGAGCAAAGCTAGAGAGGGACTCTTCATCAGGAACTGTAGTGATAGGACAAGGAGTAATGGGTACAGACTGAAAAATAGGAAATTTAGCCTAGATTTTGGGAAGAAATTACTTACTGTGCGGGTGGTGAGATACTGGAACAGGTTGCCCACAGAGGCTGTGGATGACCCAGCCCTGACAGTGAACTAGGCGATATTGGATAAGGCTTTGAGCAACCTGGTCCAGTGGGAGGTGTCCATGCCCATGGCACTGGGGCTTGGGATGAGATGATGTTTAAGGTCCAGTCCAACCCTTAACACTCTGTGATTCTGTGTTTGTACCAAAAAAAAGATGGGAAATTCAATAAGGCAAATGCAAACTAAACCAGATGCATATTAACATCATCCCTCCACCACCAGGTTGTTTAGATTCAACATTTCTTTAATTGATACATCCTTTAGAAGAGTCAATCTACGCAGCATATTCCTCAGGGCAATTGGCCATAACAGCATGCTTTATGCATTTATGTATCTGTATTGTATCAGTGACATCACTGGTGACATAATTGCCCAGACATGTCATCAAGTCAATACATTCAGGGATTTGAGGTTTATTTGTTTGGGAATGTGAGGAGGAAAAAGAACAACAGACCAGAAATTAAGAAAACGCTGTGCCTTGAAGGCTTCCATGGGTAGGTTTTGTCTGCAATGACGGACAAAGAATTAGCAGTTGGAAGAGGCCTCTCAGAGGAGCAGCTGTGCCGTGTCATGGCCTGTAGCTGCTGCAGACATCAGTGCTGGCCGAGAAAGGGACAGCCAGCACTTCAAGACTCTACAGAAGGGCTCTGCACCATTTTATCATTTGTGGTGATGTGTCCAATGTGTGAACATGAACAGGAGCAGCTGCTCCATGAATGGACACTACAGTATCCAGACTCTTCCCAGAAATTCTAACAGTGCAAACTACCCCACAGTTTTACAGGAGACACCAAACTGATACCATTCCTTCTCTGACTGTTAAGCTCCTTGCTGCTCATCTTAGTAAAGAGGGGGAGAGAGGTAATACTGAGCCAATGTGAATGAAAAGAAATTTCTCCTAGATAAAGAAAAAACCAAGCCACTTCTTGTTCATTAATTGCAACATTCTACAAGTGAGGTGCTTCTTTCACAAAGAGCTAAAGGCTCAAACATGTAATAGTCACCCTGTGGGTGAACTCACTGGTATATCACCATTCCTTGAAATCAAATCATACCAAATCAAACCAGTAGAAAAGGGTCTGGACATGCAGAAAAGCTCCACAGGAGCTCTAGTTTGACTGTGAACCTCACAGCACTGAGAAGGGCAAGGAGAGCCACAGAATTCAGGATATCATATAGATAAAAAAACATTATTTTGGTATGAAAACCAAAAATAATAGAAGATATAAAAACGTGAAAGATTTCATCACACACAAGGAGAACATTAAGACTCTGAAGAGTGAAAGCTCTCTAGATAAATGATAAAATTAGTTAACACAAAAAAATCAGACACTACTCACACATATATGGGACTAAAGGTTTCCTCAGCTCAAACCATGTCAGTCCTCTAACTGTACTTTTCCCTCTTCCATATGAAACACAAGAGCCCTTAATACTGTTGAAAATGCAGGAATACTTTGCTCCCTGTTTTTCCACTGCTCTATGACACATGAAATCTGGTATTTGTAGCTCTGTTACTTTCTCTGTGATTGACATTTCATCTGGATGATACTGCCTACCACAGAATTTCCTAACACACTTGACCATGCCAGCAACCATGTTACTGCCCTCGTTAGTCTTCTTTGTCTTGTATTTTGCATATAGATATGGATCTTCTTTAAAGATTATTTTTATTTGGCAAGAAAAAAGCTTTTCCTCTGTGCTCTACAAAAACTGAAGAAAATCCCTTAATTTTTTTCCTCATGTGTTTTCTGTGTTAAAGGTGAACCATTAAGAAAGTATTCAAGAACATGCCTAACTGTAAGAAAATTAGTAATTTGACCAACTTCATTGTAATGAATCATCTACACCCTGATGAACCAGGGCTAAGAGGTTTATTTTGATGTGTAACAAGTACACACAGAGAAACACAGACGTGTGTGAACTGCCTACAACCAGAGACATGAAACAAGTCAGCCATTTTAAGAATCTGGTGTCCATTTGTCCATTCACTGTTGAATATTTATTTTTCTTCTCATATAGTAAAAAAATATGCAAGACCTTGCAGACTGGTTATAGTGGAAAAGAATCAAAGCATGTCCCTGTGGCACGTTTTTCCACCTCATCCCAGACTAATTAAATCCAAGAATGGGTGAGCCAACAGGCAACAATGAAATCCCCTTGAATACCGCCTATGGACTCAAGATTTCTTCCCTTTAGTTTCTTGATAATTATGGAAGCTTATCTGTGCACAGTCTTACTTCTCCCACAGAAACCATCAGCTGCAGGTCCTGCAGCCTATTTCAGTTGTGATAACAGCTGCTGCTTGCCTCCCCGCTTTCCCAGTCTTTTCCAAATTGCAGTAAGTTTCCTGTGGTTTACTGGTTCTTCCAGTTCATAAATTGCTTTCAGTGTCACTGAGTATCATGCCTAAAATCTATCCACAAAGAAAGAGAATGAGAAAATGAGGACTGGAAGAAAACAATGAAGGGACAAAAAATGCAGCTGGTGATACATCTTAATTTGATCCTCTCAGGAAGTATGCTGTCCTAGAAAAAAAACCAAACAAAATCAACTCAGCCCAGCGAAAGAAAACATTCAGAGTTCCCCAGATAAGATCACAAAACATGGGGGGAACTGTTCCTCGGGGCACAAGCTGCAGTCAGCTGGGGAGGCAGCAATAGATAGGCAGCAATGCAGGCTGTGGGTTTCCCATGAGCTGGGCCAGCCACTGTCCCCTTGGCATCAAAAGCAGCGCTGGGGGCAGCTCTGGGTGCCAGGCAGCTCCCTCTGTCCTCTGCAGACTGGGTTTGCCCTGCACCCCTCCAGCACATCCATCCCTGGCTGCTGGCAACAGCTCCTGCCTGAGGGGCTCCTCCATCTTCGAAGACACCAACTTTGTGGTTTATAGGTCTGTTTTAGGTTTGAGGGCAAATCTAGGGAGATGGCCTATTTTTTCCAGTTTTTCCTGTCTTTCCCCTCTGGCTTCTGGGGACTTGGAGAGGAAGCATCCTTCCTTTCAAGGGAAAGTCAGCAGAGAGAATGATACAATCTCAAGTGACAGGATTTGAAAGACTCAGCCTTGGCTAAGAGACAGTATGAGACAGGAGAAGAAAATGGCTGTGCCCCTGGATTTTAGATTGTGCCAATCTGTGGACGTTTCTGTGGGGCTCAGCAGTGAATTATAAACATCTTTTCCACTGCATGCCTTCCAAGTCCCCCTGTGGGAATAATGGGTGAAGTGAGGAGGTGAGGAAACTGCCACCAGAAACTTAACTAAAACTGCCCTAGCCAAGTATGAAAATTAAGCTTTCCTGTCTGCTGTTTCCAACAATATCTGGAAACATCATGGTCTTAGAGTGTTAACAGATATAGTTCCATTGTGGCCCAGAACACTCTGGGGACAAGTTCAGTGTCTGGGTTCAGATCTGCTGTTTTCTGAGAGCCAGAAGATTATCTTCTCACTGAAAGTACATTTCTCAGAGTTTTAAGCACTCAGTTCACAACCTTTTTCCTTCTTTTCCTAAAAAGACACAATAATTTGTAAAGCAGTGTAGTGTACTGGGAAGTGACACCCATATCCCATCCTAGCAATAGGCTAGGTTTTACAGGTGAATTACCCTCAAACATGCAAGCAGCAGTGTCCTTTGTGAAATGAAAGAGGCTGCCTTGAAAATAAAATTAAACATTTAAATGTGTTCAGTACTGCTGTTCTGTTTCCATTTATTCATCTCCCTGCTCTTCCTCTTATTCATGCATGTCCATGCGTGGAGACGGCAAACCCCAGGATGGAGTCTGTTGTAATAACAGAATCAGTGCTCACCTTCCTCCCAGCTACAGAGGAGATGGTACCTCTCCTGCTATTTCTTACCCCAAAGCTACCAGAACAAACACACCCACTCACTGTCTCCAAACAGGGCCAAAAAGGTAGTATAAAATCATACACACTAGAACTAAGTGCTCCAGGGGCAAATAAACAGACAATTTGGTGCATGGCAACCTGGGAAGCAATTGAAATGAAAAAGGACATTTGATGCTAACTTCTGCTTTTTTCCCCCCTTATCAGGGCTGGCTTGTACTTCTGCTGCACCCTGGGAGAAGTAGCTGAGTGCTGTGAAGATAAGCCTTCCTGACAGAGCAACCCATGGCACATATTCCCAGGTCCTCACAATGCCACGTGAGCGCTGAGGACAAGCATTACATCTCTCTGCCTTTCCTCCAGCTACTTTCTGAACTGCAGAGGAAAAGCAACTTGGAGACAGAGTTACTGACTTGGTTTCTTGCACTAAGAACATTTTTCCTAGTTCCCATGGAGTACCAGTGAGGAATTTGGCTTCCATCTATGTTTTCCCCCAAGACATCTCAATGTCTTGTTAACAGGTCATCTGTCCTAAGAGTCCCACATGCTATTAAGTCACTGAAACATATGCATAGCAAAGGCCCCTTTACCTTCCATGTCGACAGTGCCACCTGACTAATATGGCTATCTCCTCAATTCCTACCAGTAAAGGGAAACATTGCTCGTGGCTTCATCTCCCCACGCTTTCAAGAGCTTTGCAAAGCCAGCATTCTGTTCTACACTGATGCAGTCAGCCACACTCAAAACCCTTTAAAAACCTCAATAAAATCCCTGCTTGGACCCACACAAACACACATTCACCTGTGAATACTCACAAGTGTGCCTCAACCTAAAACACAGCAGAGCATCTTCTCCCTCCAATTCATCAACAGCTGGGTGTACATCAAGAAAATACAGAGGTAAGGACAGAAATCAAAGCAGTGTATACATCAAAGAGCCAGAGTCTGAATTTCATGTACACTGCAGGTATCCAAACTCTCTAGGCTCTGAACTGAGTAGGCACCAACAGAAAACAGAACCAGAATCTTTTTTGACAGCCATGGAATTAGTCTTATTCCTCATTGGATTTGGAGAGGGGGGAAAATGAAAAAAGGTGGGGGTAGGGAGGTGGCAATAAAGAAAACTGTTGTTTCTCTCAGGACCATCCACAGACACGTTTGGTAGTGCTCACATTTGCTCAGCTGCTGTGCTGCAACATGCATGACCTACATTACAATACCAGGTGAGTGCCAGTGTTTTCTCCTCCATGGCAGGATGGAACATGCCACCCAGAGAGATCCAGGCCCTCCAATTCTGGATAAGCTGGGTGATTCAAGACAGAAGCAGAGGTCATGTAAAATGTACATGTGAATGTCTGTGATATCTTCTTTGCATTATCAGGGAAATCTCCTCTTCTATGTATTTCTGAAAAAATCATGTGTGACCAAGAGGGATTGCACCAACATGTGAATCCATCCATCTCACGGTAAGGGAAGAGTGTAACTGTTGGTAGCTCCACTCCACCTCCCACCTTCCCTTTCCCAGTGCCAGGACCACCCGCTTTTGGTCTCACCACAGACAAAAGAAATGACACCAGATTGTTGCCTTGGAATGGATTCACAGCATGGCCCCCTTAGTAACAGAGTGCTTGCACACCATTTTTGTGCAACTGTGAATGTGGACAATGGTGAAAAGCAACATCTAAATGGGGGGGAGGGGAGTTCCTGCACACAGAAACTTCTCTGCCAGGTGCTAACCAAGCTATCTGTAAACTGCTGCAGGATGAGGATCTGTTCATAGGTTGAGCTTTTAGCCACAAAAAAGCAACAGCAACATCTATGAAAAGGATGGAAGGAAACTGATCACATTTTGTTACAGGCATTCGCTTGGAACAAAACTTTATTGTATTTACAATGAAAGTGGAACTAAACTTAAGATTGAGAAATCCATGGCTGAGCTGTGGCTGCCCATGCAGCTCAATATTGAGAAGAAAACCCAACACCCGTAGCAACTGTGAAAACCATAGGATGAGAATACTCACAGTGCACAACCAAATTCAGTGACACTCCTAGGAACTCCTGCTGTACAAGAGCAGAGAACCCACAGTTACCTATATAAGCATATGTGGTCAAAATCTGTGCCACAAAAGTAGGCAGAATTTCCCATATCATATCCTCTGGGTTTGTTTTTGGGTTTCTTTTTCCAGAAATGTAGATAGAAAATTACTGATGGACTTTACCCAAAGCAAATTATCCTATTGTCTGCAAAACTCACAGTTGCATTTTGAAGAGCTAAATAAATGCCACATACAATTGTCAGGTGCTATGGATAGGAAATACATTCAATGATCAACCTAAACACCTGTTATTCATCCAGAATTCTTTCTTTACAGCCCCAGTGAAAAAGAAGAAATATTTCACATACCACAAAAAGATGCAGATTATATTGCATTAGACTAAAACCAAATCCTTGCTTCTGTTTTGGTATAAGTTAGTACAGTTTAAAACCCTCCTCTATAATTTTACGAAATTCAGATCATATATTTAAATGAACACACTGTTTCAGAATTAAAGGTTGAAAAGTTTCATTTATCAAATCTGAAAATGACATATTTTTGTGTTCAGAAAATTGCTGCAATGAAATGTTTTGACTTTGTTAAGTCTCACTGCCTCCTCTTTTCTGTCAAAAATACTAATCAAATCTAATCCCTTTTCTTGAACAATTTCAGCACCTCTGAAATTACATTTTAGGCAGAATGAACCATGCATTGACACTCCTGGAGGGTGGGATACCATCCAAAGGGATCTGGACAAGAAGTGGATGCATGGGAGCCTCATGCAGCTTGAGAAAACCAAGTGCAAGGTGCTGCACCTGGATCAGGGCAACCCCTGGTACCAATCCAGGCTGGGCAGAGAATGGATCAAGAGCAGCCCAGTGAAGAAGGACTTGGAGTCCTGGTGGGTGAGAGGCTGGGCATGGCCTGACAATGTGCACTGGCAGCTCAGAGAGTCAAATGTCTCTTGGGCTGCATCAGAAAAGGTGGAGTGCTGCATCCAGCTCTGGGGTCCTCTGGAGTCCTCTGGGGTCTGCTGAAGCAAGTCCACAGGAGGCCACCGAGATGATTAGAGGGATGAGGTACCTCTCCTACAAGGACAGGCTGGGAGTTGGGGCTGCCCAGCCTGGAGAGGAGACAGCTCTGAGATGACATTATCATGGCCTTTCAGTACCTAAAAGGGCCTACAGGAGAGCTGGAAAGGAACCTTTGACAGAGGCATGTAGGGATAGGACAAGAGGCAATGGCTTTAAAACAGAAGAGAGTAGGTTTAAATTCATTATTAGAACAAAATTCTTTACTGTGAGGGTGATGAGGCATTGGAACAGATTGCCCAGAGAAGCTGTGGATGCCCCATCCCTGGAAGTGTTCAAGGCCAGGCTGGATGGCTCTTTGAGCAGCCTGGTCTATCAGGTGTTTCAGCCTGTGGCAGGGGATTTTGAAACCACGTGATCTTTAAGGCCCTCTCCAACTCAAACCATTCTGTGATTCATGATTCTATGATGTATGCTAAACTCATCCCCTACTGTATTATCATTTGTCTTGAGATGATTCTCTTAATAGTATGAAAGCAATGCACTTTGCAATTTTTGCTTTTTTTAAAATTATTTTTATTTTTAACTTTCATGAGGTTTGCCTGCATTTTTGTGGCCTGATCACAAGTGTGCTTTGAGGGTGAATTTCCTTCCTACTCTCACACGTCTCGGTTAACATCATAGAGTGCTTTGGGAGCATGCAAACTGGATTACTTTCATACAAAACCAAACTGCAGGATGTGCTTGAGGAACACATCTAACATATTCCAGCTGCTGAAGGGTGTCCAGTCAGCAAGGCTGGGTCTGGAGAGCCCCTGCAACAGGCACAGTGTAGGGACAAGTTCTTAGCACTGACTTAATTTTTGTGCCTACTCCTGCTGCCCTGAACTACTGCTGTGCAGACAGAGCCAGAGTCCCCCAGGGAATGTCTGTTCCCAGCTCTTGACATGCTTTACAAACCTGGCTCAGTGACACCATTCCCATTTTGCACAGGGAGAAAGTGCAGCTGGCACTGTGCATTTATGGTTGGTATTTTCCCAGGTGCTTGCTAATTTTGCATACATCATAGCTGGGCAGGCACTGAGAGAAACTCGTGGTAGGAATCACCCAGCTGGGGAAATCTAAAAGCTAGACCTCTATGTCTGAGTTGGTCAAGAAAGAAGAACAGAGACCTTCATGAGATAATACATTCTCATCCACCTTAAACACCCAGAACACAGAAGGGGTGACTCTTCCATAAACTGACACTGACCATAACAGAAGCCAGATAACTAGCTGAAATTTGAGTGCCTAACTTCTAAACATACAGCCAGAAGCCAGAAAAGCTTTTGGAAGAAAGAAAGAAATCTTTTCTGCTACAGTGTTGATGACCACGGGGGACAAAAACTCTCTGGATCAGGCTCAACAGAGGCTGAAAATCACATCTGGAGCACATCCAGGCCCTTATTCAGGGCAGGGGCAGCTGCAGCCAGTTTCTTGCAACCATCATTTAGCTGGGTTCTGTGTATCTCCATGGATGGAGACTATAAAACCTCACTGGGCAATCTGCTCCAGTGTTTGACTACATTCACCATGGAAAAGCTTTTTCTTTTCAGATGAAATTTCCTGTCATTTGAGTTGGTCCTGTCACAAGGTACCAATGAGAAGAGTCTGGATTCATCTTCTTCTGATAGTCAGTACACCCGTAGTCAGATTAAATCAAGCAATTGCTTTTCAAACATATGAAAATGTTTAATTTGTTCTGGTGATCAGTAATTCCTAAATCTATACACCTCATCAGATTTTTCTTACTAGCCTATTTAGTTCCATGAAAATGTCAAATAGACATTTTCTCAAGCCTCCCTATCAATCTCCAACTGTTTGTATTTAGAAACTTCACAATTACAGTGTTTATTCATGTTTCATAACCTCAAATTCTGTGTTGAAAGATGCAATGATGCACCAATAAACTTCTATGTATGCAGTGAAATGTTTATTGCATAACCCATTCCAATTTTCATGAGATTTTTGCTCATAAATTTCTGCAATTCATTTCATCATTGATATGTCTGCACAGAGGGAGAGAGAAAGATGACAGATAGACAATCATTTTTATGTTTAGTCCTGTGTAAATGAAACCTAACATTCAAACTGGCTTTGTAAATACACACTGTGTTACTCACATTGGCATTGAAAATGTGTATGCAGATACATGAGATGGTACAGGTGTAGAACTGCAGTGCACCATTGGGCACACATTTTTAATTTTTATTTTCTTATTTGAGTGTCATCAAAGCTTATGTTTATATCCATTCTTCCTCTGAGAAATTAGGATTCGATCAAATTAAATTGTGTCTGTGCATCTTCAGCCCTGTTTCTTTCACATTACAATCTAAAAGCCACTTTCTGAGGACAAGGAAATCCACCAGGTGTCTGAAAACAGCTCTCCACAAACAGTAATTTAAAATGCACATGAGGTCAAACTCTCAAGGCTGTAGTATGACGGATGTTGGGTGCTTGCCTCCTAATAGCGGTGATTTAAGATGAACAGAGGCAGGGCACCAAGAAAAAATCTATTCTAATGATTATAAAAAGATTCCTCTGCAATGTGGCAGCCGCGTGACACAATGCCCTCAACTGAACAAACTCCCTTCTCATCCACCTCCAGGAAATCCATTCAATTTCAGCCTGGACCAGCTAGGCAAATCTTGTTAGCCAACTGTAAACTGAAAGCTGAATCAGTACATCAATATATGGACAAAATGGAAGACCCTCTAATATGAACATATGAAATTAATTAAAAGATATTCTGGCTACAGTTTCTGGGGAGGGGCTGAACCTGTTCCTCTTCCAGCGACAGGGTCGGCTTCATCCAGCCTCAGTTCCTGAGACTGTGACTCTTGCCCACACCCTGACTATGTCAAATAAATGGGTGAATTATTTGCCATGTATTGGTGACACAAGACTTCCCCAAGTGTTTTCCCTGAGGCTTAATGCTGAGTTGAGGCCAGGCTGCTCTTTCAATGGTGGAAGGTTAGTAAATGCAGAAAAGAAGTTGTGCATCTGAAGATGCTCCCTATTGCCTGTTTGCAGTCCATGTCTAGGCCAGACCAAAATATCCTGCTCCCTCCTTGCTCCTGACACACAAAATCTTTCAGGGAAACTGATGGAGCTTTGCTTGTTAAGTGCAACTATTAATGAAAATAAAAATTTGCACTATGAATGTTAGTCCTAGCTCTGAGCAAAAATGAAAGATTCCACTTCTTAATTCTCTCTTTTCTCCTTTTGTCTAAGGAATCCCAGCCAGCTGTCAACAGCATTTCATTGACAATTTTTTAGTGAGCTCATAACCAAAAAGACAGCTAAAAGCAGTCATGAACAGCTTAATGCTGGTCCTAATTTGCCAAGTCTTGGAGTGAGTGATAAGGCTGTGTTCAGCCTTCTTCCCGTGCTGAGGCTGCCAAGATTCTCAGAAACAGCAATGGAAGTAGCATTTTTTTATAATTTCTGTCTGCCTTTTTCCCTTTCTTTATCTTTCAAGCAAGAATACACTGTTCTCTAAAAAAAGCAGCAGTAACTACTCCAGCTTATCTTGGGTGACTTTGCCTTCCAACAAGATGATCTTCAATGCTATATTTAATGCTAATTCTAAGTTCCTAAACTGGATTTTCCTTGTAAACCTCCCTATCTAAAGAAAAATAGAATATACTTCAGAAGCAAAATGAGATCTGTCCATAAAACATCTTTCAGATGCCTTCAGTTGCTCCCCTGCTTCTTCATCTCTGTCTTTAACAATGAAGTATGGTAGAGTGAGTATTATGTGATAATGTGAAGTCTTTGTAAGTCAGAGACTTTAATGGAAGTTGTTGGCAATATGCCCAAGCAGTCAGAGATTTCTGTGCTCAAATTCTGAAACCCCATTTGACCATTAAACACCACGTCAAGGTCACATTAACACCTTGGGCTCTGGAGACCTGCCTTAATCTGTTGAAACAAGCACATCATGTCAATCAGTTAGGATGTCTTCCTTCTCAGTCTGATAGCTATTGAATTTTTGGCCTTGGAAGTTTGCTGGAGAGTTCTAGGGAATCATACACAAGAAAGTAGGATGCTCTCTAAAGAGAGCTCCTTGTTTGGTATAATCATTAGAAGAATGATATTGGCATATTACAAGCTTTCACTTTTGTTTTATAGAAGCAGATGGACCTTCCCTGTGATGCAAAACTTTAGAAAGCAGCCCTTGCCTTACTGTCGAGATTAGATATCTCAAATGACTATCATTCTGTTTATAGGAAGATTTGGGACAAGAGTCACTGATAAATAGTCTGGCAATGCAAACCTGTCATAAACATATTTGGGGAAACAGCACACAGCCCAAGCATCCTTCCACTTGGCAAAGTCCCCTCTCTTTGACATAATTACCAATTGAACTTGTGGGTAGCCAGAAAATGGCAGAGTGGAATTGAGGCAAGACAAGCTAGATCTTGGTCATCTCTAAGTCAGTACATAACAGGAATCCATACATGTTTCCAGTATCTCTCTGGGAAACTGAAGTGTGCCACAGGCTGTGTTCAGTATACTTGCCACCAGTTAAACCTTTGTATTGTACAAAGAGAGTTAGCAAACACAGTATTTTCACACATTAAATAACATTAGTGTTAGAGACTAGCTTTGGAAGAAATGGCCTTTGGAGTTCAGTGAGGTGATATTCAGCTTCCAAATGGGGGCAGTATTAAGAAGTGGCATGTCTAATGCCCATGGAAAGCAAGATGAAAGGATTCCCCCACTGGACAGCATGGCAGTAGTTCTGAGCACCACGGATCAGCAGGGAAGAGCTCACCTCACAGGACCACAGTGGAAAACAGGGGCATTTCCAGCAGCTGCTACCCTTTGCCCATGAACATATTTCTATTCTATCTGCTCTCATTTTTCAGCACTGCTTTTAAAAAACCCATTTTCAAATGCCCCACCATTCAAGCCAGGAATACTCTCTGCTATTAAAAGAGTAACCTTTTTAAATTATTCTGAAACTCTGTATCTCTGAAATAGCAAGTTCCCTGGAAACACTTTCTTTCACTTACTTCTCTGACAGGAGTAAAATTACTTCAGCAAGTATTTCTTCCTAGGAGATGAAAAGAAGAGATTAGTGGGATTTCCAAGGCTGTATTCGGTGCCTTTTCTATATGAACTGTGATATGTAATTTTGATTTGGGACTCTCCAAAATTACAAAGTCACTTGTCTTCTTTGATATAGTAAGGAGTTAAAAATAAGTCAAACTGTTGAAGAAAATATAGATAAGTATAAAAATGTGATATGAATAACAATTCCCAGACATCAAGCCTGCAGTATCCACGTGTGCATGCACTCTACATATTCATAAACACACTTATGTCAGCCTAGTAGAAGTGACAAAACATACAGGGATGTATCACAAAATCCCACAGTCCTTTTGGGCTAAGATTTACAAGAATGTTCTTAAGATAAGGTCTGGAAAAGAAAAACTACCAGGAACTGGGGATTTTTGAATCTGTATTATAAGAGAAGGCTAGAAGTCTTCAGCTTTAGTCTCCCAAGATGAAGGCTGAGGGACTATATTGGCAGCTTCTCTAAGTTCACTGTGGAGATAAAGGCCAAAAATAAAGGCAGACTATGGAAGTCGGTTCAAGAGCAAATGGTCAAAATCTGGCCAACATTAACTAAGGCAAAAAATAAGAAGTCCTGTAAGTTTTAGAGTAGTGAAATACTAAAAATTTTTCAAAGTAACTCAGAAGACTGCCTACATAATTGCTGTTTCCCTTGAAGTCATCCCCTGGCATGGTATTGGCCAGCCCTTCCACTGTCAGAGTTAAAACTCTAATGACACACATGACCTACTCCACCACCAAGGCAAAAGAAGATTTTTTGCTGTCTTCAAAAGGAAGGATATTTTTCCAAGAGTGAAAAAAGCAATTCAACCAAGGCCAGGTTGGACGGGGCTTTGAGCAACCTGGTCTAGCAGAAGCTGCCCCTACCCATGGCAGGGTGGTTAGAACTGAATGATCTTTTGGGTGCCTTCCAAAACACTCTATGATTCCATGAAAAAGTATCTTTATGAATGACTGGGCTGGCCAGACAAGGCAGCTCTCCATAGTGTTTGGTACCTTGTTCCTCCAAGCAGGCAGCTGTATTGGGGCTTTGTCCCAGCCCCTGGCTCACGTGACTCTGCCCCAGAGCTGTGTGATTTGCCAACAAGAGGCAGAGATTTCGTCCCCATGTGCACTCAGTGCTTGGCTTGTAGTGGCTGTGGCCCTCGCTTGGAGCAGTGAGAAACTCAATGCTCTACCTGCAAAGGTGCCTTCTTCAACTAACCCTGTGAATTTGTCATTCACAAATACCATTTTAGCCTCTGGGAACAAAATCACAAAATCCTTGGAAGCCACAGCATGCCCACAGAGGTATAGCATTTGCTTCACTGAAGGAGAGATCCTAGCAATTTCACTGGAATCCTGCTATCCAGTGAAAACCTTACAGAAGTGGCTGGGCAGGTATGAGGGCAATGCCAGTCCCTGCTGGGATTTGACACTTCTGAGACTGAGAGTCAGCAGACAGGCCTGCTTTCATTTACACTGTTTGAAAAGGGGGCTGTGTTCTTCCTCTCAGGGAGCCAACATCACTGCAAAGCCCCCCTGACTCCGTGGCACCCACACAGGCAGCTCCCACGCTGGCCTGGGTGCATTGTCCTGCCCCTCTCCTTTCAGCAATGTGCTGGCAGCAGCTTTACTTTTGTTTTGCTGGCTGATCCCTCCATCTGCACAGCGGCTGGGCCCATTCAGCAGCCGTGTGCCTGTCTCCCACTGCTCCCAGCCCCGGCCCCAGCACAGCCATTGTCTCTGGAAAAGCACTCAGTCTTTTCAAACAAAAGTCCCCAGAGCTGGGTAAATCCTTCTGACATCAGCCCCACAGCAAAGGCAGCTGAACTTGGACTTTCTCCACAGCCACGCTCTTTACGACTTGCTCAGTGCTGCTGACCTCATGTCAAATAAGCACCGAAACAAAGAGCACCCTCACACCCACGTGCACTTAGGCATCGCTCCTGATCCAGCAAGGGACCCACCAGGAACCTGGCAGAGCTCAGAAGCTGCAGAGCCCTTCTGGGCTCTCTCAGCTTGAAAATCAACCAACAGTAATGCAGGAAAGGCAACATTTCTGTGCAAGTGCATCCCTGGACCCTGCAACGATGAACAGAGCACAGCCATGAAACCTCAGTGTGCTCATCCTTCATTTCTTCTCATCAATGTGGAAGCATGGGATGGAAACTGAAGGTCTCCTTTGCAGACTATGGGTCCTTTTTTAAGGATAAAAAGTGAAAAAAATGTAGAGAAAAAAAAGATTAAACTTTGCTTCTGACTGGCCAAAGTGATCTGGTTTTCACTTGAGAAGATGAGAGAGAAGCACTAAAGAAAAGATGCAGGAAAGACTTGGCCTACATTATAGATACCTACTTAGACTTTTTCTGTTCTTGACTGGGAATTCTTGTTAACTTCCACTTTGATATCATGCAGGGAACCTACTTATACAGGACCTACTGTACCAGTCATGCACAAATTTATACTGATCAAATTGCTGTGGATCCAGAATAAAAAACTGGGGAAAACAATGGATTTTACAGCTTGAAACAAGAATTTCCAGCCAAAATGAGCTCACAATTTGTTCACAATTGGGATGGTAACAGCACACAAAAATGTACAATGAACATCTACATGTACAGCACAGTTTCAATACAGAGACATTAGACTAAACCTGCCATATCAGAAGTTTCCCATACACACCAGGTACAAGTAATTTATCTCTACCAAACACATACCCCCCCCATACCTATCTCAGGACATCTGAGAGATGAAACACCTCAAGAGCAGTGACATATATGAAGGCCCCAGCATCAAGTACCATGTGAAGGGCATACACAGGTCAAGACCCCAGGCAAGTCTCTCCTCACACTGTGCTGGTGAAACCTGGCCAAAGGCTGGAGGGGCTGAGCTGGCTTCCTCAGCTACTTCACCCTGTGCTGCTCAAGCTCAGCACACACACTGATCACTTGTGGGGCTCAGGAAGGAGACAAATTCCAAGGATCATCCACAGCTGGAGTGTTTAACTAGCACTTAACCAAACCATGGGAGGGGAGGAGGGAGGGAAGGAGGAAGGAAGGCAGGAAGGAAGGCAGGAAGGAAGGCAGGAAGGACATTCAAAGCTAGAAAGGGTCAAGACTGCCATGTTCATAGATGCGGAGTTTGGTTTGGTTTATCTAGATACTATCCTCTCCTGCCATAGTCACTGAGATTGTGATTATTCAGCCATATTTATGAAGCTGTGATTGAGAGCTAGGTAATATTCTCCAAATTAGGACCAAAAAAAATAACAAAATCCCTTCACTAACCTGTCTCAGCCAAGTATGCCAGTCAGAAAAGCCTCTCCAAGCTGGTGACAGTAATAACTCAAGAATTCCAAGTACCTCATATTTACAAAGTGACAGCTTTCAAAAAAAGAAACTTAGAGCCCTCCAGGGGTAGAGAGTAGTCTGCAATATTTCCTCAATTACCTAATTTAGCTTTCCTCTGACTTCCTCCTGATGTGGCCAATATAAACTTTCTTTTTCTGGTTTTTTTTGGTTTTTTGGGTTTTTTTTCCTCTCCTAGAGATCATGCCTTACAACAGAAATATGAAACCAAGTTGCCATTGTGCCAGGGTTGCTTTTAGATTAGGTTATAAAAGAACTTTGATATCATCCAGTCTAGCTGTTAACCCAGAACTGTAGAGTCCACCAGTAGACCACGTCCCTAAGTGCCACATCTGCCGCTTGCCTTTTAAATAGCTCCAGAGCTGGTGACTCCACCGTTTCCCTGGTCAGCCTATTCCCATGCTTGACAAACCTTTTTGTGTATGAAGACTCCTACAAAATGGTGGCTTTGGGTCATTAGTATGCCAAGCAGTTTTTTTATTTATTTTTATAGACAGTTCACCTTCAGGTTTCAATGCTGCTCAAAGGCTTCCAAGAATATTAGCACTTTCAGCATTACTTACTTGTGTGATTTGTTTTCATCCTCCATAAAGACGAGGGAAGACTTTGAGTGTTTTCTCTCTGTGTCTGACAAATGTTAACAACAGGCATCTGCACAAGAAAGGCTCATGATTTATATTCTGATTTTCAATCTATACTAAAGATAAGCTGAACCAGAGATCATTTGGGGAAGATAAATATTTATCCCATTTTTCGTCTGACAAGCTGGAAAATGCAAAAGTTGAGGATATATTAAAAGGGAGGATGCAGCCTTCCTACACTAAATTTATAGATGTATATTATCAGACCTGGCCTTCACAATTCCTTCTCACCTCACCTTTTCTGTGCAAAAAATCTGTAGAGCAAGGACCTTGTGCTCTTTTATTTTTTTCCCCCCTAAGGCTCTTAGCACTTCGCAGTGTTGTCTGAATAATTAATCATAATAAATTTGTATATGGTTATGCATGCAGAACTATTTGTACCAGAAAATAACAATATGAACATGCATGGAAACCGTGCACATACTTTTGAGAGACTGCCTGGCCTATGTGTTCAGTATTGTTTTAGAAGGAATGAACATCTTAGCATTAAAAGCCTTTATTTGATGATAGTATTGTATTACTGGTTCCATAAATCCTTACAAGAGTTCAGACCTCACAAGAATAAAAATGTGTTATGAGTAGGATGATTTCTTTTTTCTCCAAACTTTCCCCTAAAAAAAATTCTTCTGCAAATCTTTTCCACCTATTTCACTTAAGAAGTGATCTCAGCAGATAAGGTTAGCACAGTACATATGTCCCTCTTCAAATCCTCACTCAACTTCCTCACTAACCATGCCTGAGATTCAGATGGCTGGTCATGCCCAGCATTCATTCTGTGCATGGCTTACTGAGTCTTTGAGGAAACCACAGCTTCAAAGTCATTATTCCTTACGTGTTTTTTAGCTGCTGCAGCGTTTTTCCTGCACCCACATCCTTTACCTGCAGGGCTTTTCTTAACAATTATGATTTACATTGCTCTACTGCACAGCATTTTTAACTATGGGACTTTGCCCGACCTCATTCCAGTTGCTCAGTTCCTACCTTCATCAGTTATACCTGGTGTGTTGGCATCTCACCTAGCTCTTCATCTGACAGCCAAACTACTTGAGCTGGTGCACACCACTTCCAGATCCTGCAGTCTGTAGGATATAAATGGCCATTCATGGGAGCATCCCTTATTCTTCCTCTCACCTTCATCTCTGCACCTCAGCACAAAGCTGACACTTGAGCACTATTCCCTTGGATAGAGTGTTACAAATCCCGTCTCTGCCAGTTTCTCTATGTGCCATAATGGTTGTATCGAGGTTATCTGGTAGGGAAGTGTCAAGGGACATGCATGAGATCTGCTAGAATGATGTGGTGCTCCTTGGCACAGCAGGGAATAGGAAAGAAAGGTGCATGCTCTGGTTGTGCCCCAGCAAGGAGTTTGGGCATGACTGAGGCACACATCCAGGCACAGATGCTGGGAAATTCTGCTGGGTTTATCAGCATGGGCATTACATGGGGCCAAGGCTGTTACTGCATTTCACAGCTACTCTGCTTAAAGCCATGGGACACTGACAATTATAAATGCCTCTGAAATACGTGCCACCAAGCATGGCATTCCTTAATGCCTGCCAACAAACAAAACCAAGTCATTACATTAACATCTATATCCGCCAAGAGCGTTAGATATTGGCAAAGGGTGATGCTGGGGAAGGAGAGGAGGAGCTGGGCACACAGACAGGAAGAAGGGGAGAAGTCTTTCCCTACATACAGAAAAAATAGTAGTCTCAGTCAGAGCTTGTGATGTTGTTCTTTCTGTGATCTTCTCCAGCCTGCATTTACCTGCAGAAATCACTGCAGAAAGTCTTTGGTGAAAGCACCAAAAGCGCTGCAGAAGGCACTCCGATCATTATGCACTAGAGTAGGTTCTCACTGGCACATAAGCACATGTGTGCCAGACACGCCAGAGCTACAGCTTTCCAGACCAACGTAGCTTTCAAATGTGCACATCACCACTGATAAGGGGATGACCAGCAGGGAAGGAAAAGCACAGGCTCTTGCAATGCAGCTCTTCAGTTTTCCAGCCTGAAAAAATGCAGTCTGTCTGTGGGGTATGCTCCAGCAGCTCAAATATCTTTTCTTCTTGCGGCAGTTTCCATTGTCCTCTCTTGCTGTGACTTTGAACGTTCTCACTTGCTCTGCTTTTGATTGACTCTCTCTTCCCTTCAGAGCCAGCAGAGCACAGCTCACCAGTGTCCTGTTGTTCTACAGTGCCCACCAGCCTTTGGCTGTACCACACACTGCAAGAACAGCTGTCACCTACTCTCACCCTCTTGCCAAGCAATGCCTTTTGCTTTTCCTTCTGTTGAGCATTTGCAAGTTGGAGGACCCCCTGCAAGCTGCCCAAGTGTTGAATGAGGAGCACCCTGCGATGCATAATCCTGCAGAGCAGCAGATACTCTGCTCTGTACCTGCTCTGACTAACATGGGGCTAGTACATTCCTCCAGGACTTCATAAAAGATTAGCAGCTAACTTGGGAAGAGATAAGGGATTAGATTAAGTCCTTAAAAGGGTTGGGCTACAACACAGAAGAAAGCAAAAGGCAAACAGAAAAATAACCTTAACTACTCTTCCCTTATGCCCCAAAATGGACAACAGATTTGGAAAATCTGCAAAAGTACAGTTATGTGAGAGGGAGGAAGGCCTTCAATCAGCCTCCTAGATCCACTTTAATGTCTACTTATACTTAGCAAGAAAAAAAAAGTCTGTTTAGTGCAATTTCACATTTTTATTTTTATAACAATAATTGTTATTAATGTGGAGAATTTCTTCATATGATGACTCTATCCTCAGACAGAGGCATGTTTGAAAGAAAAGTCCTTCATCTACGAACACAGGATGAGATTCAGTTAAAAGCTATCAGATACAGATAAACCTCTCAGAAAGTATACCTGGTTATTTCTTTACTATTTAGGAGAAAAGAAGAATTAAAGAACTAAAATTTTATTATATTTTTCTATAGGTGTCTGTGAAAAAGTAACATTTTGCAAGCTGTAAAATTTTTTTCTCTGTCCATTCAAATAATTTTTTAAAAATCAGCTGCATGAACTTATTCCCATGGAAATGAGGGACAGATTCAAAGCATCCCATTTTAACAACCTATGGAAGGTATTTCACTGAATTCCAATAGAGACCTGAATCTCTGTCCCAGTGATGGTGTGAGGGGGAATCCAATAATGGAGCACAGGGTGACCTCTTTCTTCATCTGGGCTCTGCAGGGAAGTGTTACAAGTCAGGTCAGATCAACACCAGTTTCAAGTCTGCCGAGACACATCTGAGTAACTGGTTTTGGCAAAGGTAGCAAATGCAACAGCTCCACTGAAAGCAACCAGCTGTCCTCCAGGTGAGCATCCCACACAGCCTGAGCATGGCAGGATTACACCAAACCTGAGCAGCCTTATTAAATCTTATTTACCTAAATATGAGATATTACTCACATAAAACGTTGCAACAACAGGCCTCTGGTTATTTTGACTTCTAAACCCTGCAATAACTTAGAAACTATTCATTTTAATACAGTACAATATGAACAGCCTAGTCCTCCCTTCAGGAGGTACTTCACATGTCAGAGCACTTCATATACTTGTTACCAACAAGTACAGGCCCTTTAAGTAAAAGAAAAATACTTTGGCAATAAAAAAGCAACAGCCAGCAGCTACAGACAGTATTATTTAAATAATAGTGACTTTAGGGTCACCTTTTGAAAGGTAAAATAAATAAATCCTTACTGCAAAGGCAACATAGCAAAGCGTTCTGGACTTTCCTATCTCCAACACCCCCACAAGTCTTGTGTAATTTTGGGTTCTGGGAAAGGAAGGTGCTGATAGAAATGAAAGTTCACCAGGCAAAAAATGAAAGTACATGAACTAACAACAGAGGGAAAATGTGGAGATTTATTTGACAATCCTTTCTACAGCACTCCAGAAATCTGATAAGTGGTTGGGACTTTTCTCTAGAAAAAGGAAGGAGTTGAATATGACTTATTTTTTAAGGATAGCATGGAACTAAATCTCTTTTCCTTGATACTGCCAAAAGACCCATTATGAAAAAAAAGCAGAAAAGCAGCAGTTATCTGTGCAGGGCTGCAAAGACTCACTCACTCAATGATTTAAAAACGCTAAACTTGTTTTCTTAAGGATCCTGTAGGGATTAGTCTGTATGTGGTAGGAAAGGTGGTCACACTTTTCCTTGGAAACCGACTGGTCAGCCACCCTTTTATGGTGATGGCTGCAGCGAGAGGAACAACACATCATGGCCAAATATGGAGCCCGTCTGAAGTTGCTGAAGCCATTTCTGTTGTTGGACCCAAGCCACTAATTCTGCTTTTTTATTGCATGTTGTGTTCAGCTAGCCCAGATGTTATGGAGGCATTGAGATGCAGAAACACTGTACCTTCCCTTCAAATTACTTCCCCTGAAAATACTGCACAGCCTAATTAAATAATGATAATGACATTTGCAACAAGAGAGATAATGCAAAAATTAGAGCAGCATTTCAGCTTGTGCTGCACCCCTCCTTGACAAGCAGCCCAAAGTAGTTGACAGTATGCAGAACATCATGCTGTGCTAGAAGGCCTGATGTGCTCAGAAAAATAAAACCCATCCTCAGCTTGTGCTGCAGCGGGGGAAACAGGCAAGGAGGTCTCCTGGGAGTCCTCCTACAAAGCAGTCCATCACCAGGACCTGCACAGCGGTGCGTTCCAACGGCAAGAGCACATGGTGGCGCATGTATTTAAAGGCAAGAGTGATGCTGAGAAATAACTAAAAGAAGGGATTCTCAGAGACTCACAGATCATCACTCAGCTCCTGCACAGCTCAGCACCAGGCCCTGGCTGCAGGCTGAGCACTGGGGCTCAGCTGAGGCAGTGATGGGGCCAGTGGCACTGACGGGTGGCAGGTACATATGGGGACTACTGGAAACACGCTCAGCCAAATTTGCCAGGCAGACAGAGGAAACCATTCAATAGGGAATGATATAGAGCCCTGGAAGGAAAATGCAGTGAAAAAAAGCAATTGGGCTTGTTCAGAGATAAGTTGGCCTTTAGGTATAATACCTATTACTGTTCCTCCGTTTCTGTAATTAGGCTGAGGAAGGAAATTAAAAGCAAACATAGAGACACAACAGCAATATCTCTTCATCAAACAAGAAGAAGCAAAAGGGAGCAAAAGGCAAAAAATTCACAGTCGCCTTTCCCCTGCTCTGCTTTTCCAAGACATCCTTTTATGCTCCTTCATCTCCACCTTTGCTCTGCCTGGTGCTGGCACAGGCATTTGCTCAGCTCTGTAGTGAGCCAGACCAGGGGAACTAATCCAGGCTGAAACTAATCTTGCAAAAATGAATTACAACACAGGGGCAGGAATGCACAGCCAGGGCAACAGGAAGGGTAAAATCAGCTCTCTCAGCAGCAGTCCCCCCACGGGGTCATGCTGTACCTGTGAGTGCAGATGCTATCACATAGCAGGGAAAAGGAAAACGGTTCCTGTGGCCACAGGCACACAGGGACTTTAAGCTCAGTGCCTCAGATGCTCTCTAGCAGTGGAGATACAAAAGCACCCAGCTCAGCACATGCAGCAGAGCCTGCTTGACAAGGCAGCTAAATATTCAAGCAGTTAGCTCTGTGCTGATGCAGCTCCACAGTTAGCCCTGATTTAATGCCAGCTCCAGTGCATTTGCATCCATCATAGTCGCCACAGAGAATTAAGCACTGCAAGTGTAGGTCAAGAACTAGAGCTGGTCCCATTTCTTTAAATTCAAATTGACAAACAAATACAAAAAGCAGCAGGAATTTTAACACTTTTTCCCTCGCTTCTGCTATTTGTAAATAGCCTTTAAGAACACTGAGAGGAGCACTGCCACCCCAGAATCAGTCACAAAAATTTTTTTCCCTGTATTAGCCTTTGATCTCTTTCTCCAGACACATCAGATTTAAACAACATTCATTTACGGTATAACCACGTTAGCTACCGAAGAATTACAGCAGAAATAAGGCAGATCCACCCCTAATTAAGATTGCAGTGTCTCCTTCATTCCAAAGCCTCTTTGCTTGTGCCCAGCTCAGCTCTAAGCCACTGTGTTGCTTTCACCAAATCCAGAGCTGAATCTGTTGCTGGAAGAAACCAGAGCAAACTGGGGGCTGCTAATGAGTGCTGACATGCAGTGGATTCTCAGAAGCCATTATGCTGTGAAGGCAGATCCAAGTGCTGTGCTCTTCAGCCACTGGAATGCAGTATCCCTCGCCTTGACATGCTTCCTGCAACGGGGAAATCCAAGGGGAGCTGGCATCAGGATGGGCTGGCTCCATACCAGCCAAAAATATCCTGGAGCAACTATTCATTTGTCCTGATAAGGATGCATTTAAGACCCTTATGTACTCCTCTAGCACTTCAGGGTGACCTCTGCAAGGAAGGTCACTGCAGTAAACTTCACCCTTAACAAAAAATGGGGGAAGAAGAGAGGGAAGGAGAGAAGGAGGAAAGGAGGAAAGGAGGGAGGAAGGAAGTGAGGAAGGGAGGGCATCAGAAAAATGAATTTTCTGGTAATTAGTTTGCAACATAGTGTACGTAAATTGTAGTTAATCCTAAATTAAATGGCAGGGAGTTAAAAAAGAACAGAGAGGGAGGAAAGACAGACCAACACACACAGATGTGTAAGAAGTTAACTCTCAGAGTCTCTCTGCAGAGTCACTACGGCACTAACAAACACCCCTGTGATGTGAGGGGTGGATGCCAGGTTCCTGATATCTCCGAGGAGGGTTCTATTCTGCTCTCAATTACACCACCAGAAACTTAGAGTAACTCCCTTTACATCTGTGAACGTAAGATCAAAACCAGATCAAGGTCCCTGCTCCACAAAGCTTGCTGTGTACTGTTGACAGTTAAAATGATGAGCAGAGACATCAAACCTCTGGGAAAGAGGGAAAAATAAAGGTGACCAAACAGCAGAAAAAGGGGGTGGGGGAAGAACCACTCTTAGAAAAGCAATTATAGCTTCTGTTTCATGTTTCTTTATGTTTAATGGAGACCAAGGGTGTCTTGCATTTAAAAGCCAGGTATGGCAGTAAGAATGGAGAGAAGCTGAGAAGAGATTAATAGGAATTTCAGAGTCAAAAATAACTGACTTTTACTCTAAAAGCTCTCAACAATATCTAGCTAAGGCCAGTCTCCTGACTTACCAGGGTTGGCACCAGTCTTTGGCTGGCAGGAAAGTCTGTGGGTGCTGTCCTATCCTGTCACATAGGAGAGGCATGAGGCTCTTTTAGTAAAAGAACACACAAAAGACACTTTGCAAAGGGAGCTGATGTCACCATAGCTTATTCCTCAAAAAAGTCTAAGCTTTGAAACATAAACCTAGGGGTGATTTGTATTCCTGTTTTGAACTGGGCAGTCTCCTTCAGCAGGTACAAACTTCCCAATCCCAAGCAGCAGGGTTCTGCTCTGCCTATCAATAAAGACCAAACCTTATACACAGCAATCATTCAGATGAAAAGTGGTGCATATGCACATGTACACACATTTCCATACATGCACATGCAAATATTCAAATTTAATTTTGGGCAATACCGTAACACCTTAGGCTGAATGGCAAAATAGGCAAAATCATAAACTGCCAATCACTGGCACAAACTTAGAAACATATGCCTAACACTGTAACTCCTGGCTTATGGTGCTGACTTAACTGGCTATCAGTAGTCATGCATGAATGGGGCAGAAGTCCTCTGAAAAGGAAGTGGTGCCAGTGGGGAAGACATCCATTTGCTTTTCCAATAGCAGGCATACTCTCCTTCCTGTCCATTTTTGGGCTACCACAAACTCACCCATGAGGGGTCTTTCTAATGTGGCACTGCCTAAATGCAAACATGTGTTATCTTTCTGCACTAGTTAGATCAGCAGCAAGAGTAAAAGCCCAGCTTCTCACCTGCCCCCACTGTTCGCCTGGGGCTCCTCATCTTGGGGTCCAGGGCAGGCAGGGCTGAGCCAGCCTGGGGCTCCTGGGCTGGAAGGAATCCCTCTGCATTGCCCCCAGGTGAAGAGCTGCCCATTCACAGGGAAGCTCCTTGAGACTGCTGGGACCTGGCAAAATGTTTCTGCCACATGGTGCTGTTGGAGGTGCAGTTGAAGTAAAATGAAGGCTCTTGGTGAATTTTTAATCAACTGAGACTGCCGCATAAGGAGGGCTGCAGAATTCAGCGTCGCTTTACCAATATGCTGACTAATAGCCTTGATTAAAATCCTAGGGCGCTTTCTGTAGCACGCAGGAGCATTAATTCCAGTTCAGTTAATTACCTGTGCCTAATGAAATGCCATTTGCAGCTTCAGCCAGGCCTGAAACTCTTTACCTCCCCTCTTAAAAAAATGTTGCTGTATCCAACCACACAGCTGCCCCATCTCCCTGGGATCCATGGTCCTCTCTGCCCCCTCCCACTTCACCCAGGAGGCAGGATGATGCCTGCATGGTGACTCCAGATCCACAGATGAAAGATGCAATACAAGGGCAAAAGATATGCGCTGCCTCCATGACCTGATTTTGTCCTTTTCCATTTATCAAATGTTGGGTTTTGTAGCTTATGGCTGTTTCAGCTTCTTTTGTAAGCACTGCATTTTTAAATGGGAACTCTCAACTGCGCTGCAGTGGCAGCTGCCATTTTGCATTCATGCAGAGAGTGAGGCAGTGAAGGAACTCTGAAGAAGAATTCACATTACTTCTTTTTTTCTCCTTGTTTTCCTGTTGCATTTAAATATAAAATAAAGGTCATCCTGACTGAAAGGATAGAATTACTCTATGGAGATATATAATGAGTGCACTGGATGTAAAAAGGGCAAATGTCCTTTAAGCAAAAACACAAATCAAATTACCTTTTTTAAAAAAACAGCTTTTACGTCCTCAGACAGCTTTTGTTTGTGACTAGTGTGGGTCAAGGCTCAAGGAATTACAAGCCCACACGAGCTGCCACAGTTGCAGCAGAGGAAATACTTCCACTGCACAGGAGCCATTTTCCTCTCTGAACTTTCCTAATCTCTAAGTGGAGAATTTTAGGAAATGCTAAAGCTGAAAAATTTGGAGAGAAAAGTTACTTTTGCATGTTTGACCTGTTCCATGTGCTGCTCGAACCTAAAATTATTAAGCATCTCCAATATCAGTATTAGGCTTACTGCTGTGAGGTTTATCCCTATTTGAAGGCTCTGGCACTTGTAGAAAGGAAATTAAACACAGAAGAAGGGAAGCCAGGGGCAGAAGGAGTTTCCAAGTGTCCCTACCTAGTGCCAGTTGCCCCACTGCTACAGACAACATATAAGCTGACCTAAAGAAACCATTGCATGTTTTCTGCCAGGTAAGCTCTGCAAAAGGAGCGTGCAGAAGGGGGCACAGTGCTGCTCCTGGATGAGTAAATGACACCCTGCAGCCCTCTTCCAACAGAAGACTCTTCTTTGCACTGTCACACACAGAAAACAAAAACTTTATCTGGTGTAACACAATCCAAACCTATACCATAAATGCAGCAGTTCTGTGATGCCAAGAATGCTGGGCTTGAAACACTGAAGCTGTTTGCAGTACATCTTCCTTTCTAGCCTATCTCATCCCTTCCAAAGATGTTCTCAGCTAAGCAGCAACTGCTTGTTATAAATCAGAAAACTTTGGTGGGTCATAAATGGAGGAAATCAGAGCTCTACTGGGTGCAAACACAGCGACATGGTGTTGCATTATATGTTGTAAAATGTATTTTAAAACGTGGTGTACACATGCACTGAGTAGAAGAGCAAACGTGGAACCTCATCAGCCCAGCCAAGAATTACCCTGGATTTTGGAGAAGCCCACTACAAAACCTACGAGAACAATGGTACCTTAGCATTACTGTGCAAAACTGAGTTTCCACCCAACACATTATGACAGCCCTTTCAAAAGGAGATGCTCAATGACAGGAAAATGAAGGAAATTTAAATAAATGGGAGCTTCAGATCATAATAAGAACATTGGAAGAGAAAGATCAATCCCATCTAGAAAGAAGTTTTGGAGAGCAATAATAGTTACAGTTCAAGCCCCATCTCTAACTACCACTTTGGGGGTAAATGATTAAAACCTGTTTTATCAGTTGCTTTTCTCGGCATATTATAAGCAATCTTTTCTTTTTATATTTTCCCATAAATATAGTGCAGTACATGTACACTCAGAATATAATCCAATTAATAAAAATCATCCACACACATAGCAAATTATTGTAAATTTCAAAACACATAAGACTATGCAGCGCTGACTGCCCCAGGCAATGCAAAAACTGTGACTTATACTTCAAGCCAGAGTGGAAGTAATTTTAAAATCTCAATTAAAAAAAGTTTGGAAAATTATCTTGAGGAAATCTTAATTCATGTTCTGTCTTTTGAAACTTTAGAATTCCTATTTGCCAGATTTTCACACAGCCAGGAGGATTAACAGATGCAGCCAGAATCTGAGACTGAGAACTATGTCAGGAATTTGAAATAAACCATTAATCTCCGACAACTCTGCAAAAGGCTGAACTCAAGTGACATCCTCATTTATTTCATTTTAACTACATGTCACTCCCAGACCCCGACTGGGTTCTTGCAGACTCAAAAACCCTCCATAGGTGATTTTCCTAGTGAAAATGCAGCCTACAGTGGACACTGGGCACAAGCTGTGAGGTCCAAACTCTCGTCAGTGGCAGTGAGCTGCTGGCAAGCACCGAGGCTGGGCTTCCCAACCACCCCCACACCACCTCCTGCCCTGTCACTGCCCCACTACGACGCTCATTCAAGCAAAGAGTAAAGAAAAGGCAACCACATGAATTTCCTAAAACTGATTTTTAGAAAGGGAGCAGGGAGAAGTTCCTGAAGGTGCTGCCACGAGCTGAGATGCTCTCGGGCCAGGGCTTTATAGCCCAGATGGGGTTTTTCAGTGCACAGCAGCTCACAGGCCCTGGCCGCAGGGCGGCTGTTCGGCTGGCTGCTCTGCCAGGGCAGCCCTCTCATGTGCCAGCACCAGTCATTTTGGCCAAGTGTCTCACTGTGCCCAGGGGAAACATTCATCATTTCAGGGAGAAAAAAAAATCACTCGTGGAAGCTTTCAGCTTTTGAAATTTTCATCTTTTTACCCCAAAAATCAGGGTTGTGCTGCCGGCCAGGCGGCAAGTTGGCAGGGGCGGGTCTGTCAGATGGGGCCCGGCCCTCATGCTGTGGTGCCTGGAGAGCTGGAGCCAGCACCCTGACTGGTGCCACCTGAGGCGAGTGGGGCTGTGAAAACATCCAACAGCAGAAAACCCCCCTCCATCGGGGTTTCTTCATGGTGCCCTCGCAGAGCATTATTTCTATCATCTCCTTTGAATCCTTACAAGTAAGTTCTGCTCCCATCCTCTGCCGAGTCAAAAGTTCTGCTCCCATCCTCTACTTTCTGATCTGTAAGCAGCACGGAGCAGGTAGGGAATTCCGGGCTGTGGAGAATGCACAACCTGCACTCGGAGCTGCCGACACCAAGTGTGGTGTTACTACTTCATGAAAAGCTTGGGAGACAGTGCTCCTTTGGCTCCACCTCCGCTACCAGAAACATGTTACTCAATGCTTCCTTCAGATGCACTCAGCACAAAGCAGTGGAAAACACGCCTACGAACACACTGATAGGAATTTTAAATTCTTCAGCTTCTTTGCAGCCCCTTCTCTGCACGTGTCTGAAAGCAGGAAGATTCACTCCTTTGCCTTTTTTTTTTTAACTGCGCTTTTTCCCCCTACCTACAAATTCCTGCAGTATCTCCATTCATCAAAGCTGATGGAAGCTTTAGGGAATTACTGCTGCCACTATGGAACACACAGGCTCCTTCACTGCTCCTCCTGCAGATCCATCTTTCTTCTCCTGGGAAGAACATCCTAATGGTTGGATTCAGTGGTCTTAGAGATCTTTTCCAAACTTAATAATTCAATGATCTACAGAACTGTGCAGTAATTGTTGTAATGTACAATGAGACATTGACCCTTGTCATTTTAACCATAGTGTCTGCCAGAAGTCTCAGGTCTTGATATCACCTGATTGCCTGAAACCCTGTTTTGATTTAAAACTAAATTTCTTCTAGCTAATCTCACTGAAGATTAATGAAAAAGACTTGAAACACTTTAGAATGTTTCAAGACCTGGAGTAATAATAACAATAATGGCTTTTTCTCCCTCTTTTAAGCAAATCTCAGGTGACTTGGACATGACTTCTGCACACCTGCGGCTGCCAGCAAATCAGAACTATCTGCACATTTTCTCCTTATCACAGCAAGAATTCCTGCAGGCCCAGGAGGCCAGAGAACTCAGCATCCTAACAATTACAGCAATTACAACTTTCTTGTGAAATAGAGAACTCAGCAGAGGTACAAAGAGATGTAAATAGCATCCAATGAATCATGTGAGAAAGGTAAAGCCAAGCTGCAAAACATCCTCTCCCTTCTTGGCTCCCAGCCTGGGGGCTCAATCTTACCATAAAAGTCCTTCACAGATTATCTAGCAGCAGAGCATATAAATCTCCTTTTATTTCAAAGCAGTAGGTAATCAATACCCTAAATAAGACAAAAACACAACTCTCTTTGGAAGATTGTTTTCTTGATAGAAGACAGGGAATAAATATTCCTAATAGGTGCCTACTTACTTTTAAATAATAATGGCATCAGCTCAGTAATCCGTGATGCCTCAATTAGAGCTCCATTGTGCTATGAGATGTGCAAACAGGTCAAACTGGTTCAAGTTATTCTTGTGATAATTTCTTAAAATGAACAGAACATGGGAAACATCAAAATGCTGAATGTAAAACCTCATGTAGTTCTCTCAGACATCTTGTCTTGAGAAATCCCCAGAAAAGAAATGAAGCAAGCTACTGGAATAGGCAATCCTTAGCATAAACAAACAAACAAACAAACAAAGCACTGAAAACTGATTTTACATTCATTCTTGTTTTGTGGATTGTAGGGATGAAAGGTAGAAAAGAAGTGTGCCTGGTGAAGTAACTCCCTCTTTTGATAATGGACACACATGCACATACATTTGCCCTCTTCCTATATACAGTAAAGAAAGCCATTTTGCTTTGATTTTCACAAGTAATAAATGAGTCACATCTAGAAATAAATTAACGTGATTAGTACTGAAGAGCAATCCACTACTTTTAATTTGCCCACTGGCAGTTTCACACACAGATATTTTCAGTGTTTTTTAAATTTAATTTTTCCAAAATGAAACCACCTCTTATCCCACAGTAACATCCACTGAGAGATTGTATTTCCCTGGTCACTTTAAAAATGGGTTAGAAATATGATGATGGAATGAATTTCCAAACTTCCCTTGATTTTGTTGGTAATTACACAGGTAGACTGACCACCTTTATTCTCTCCAAATGGTGTTTTCCACCCCCACTACTCACACATAGAGTCTGTTCAGCTATGTACAACCTTTCACAGTGGATCCAAAGATCCTGGAGGTGTAAAATGCAGCAGATCAAGGTTCGTTTACTGTTATTATGAGAACTGATAGAAATCTTTCCTCTTGAAAACAATTATGCAGAAAACTGGGTTTCTGCTAAAGGAACACTTTCTACTAAACTTCTGTTTTCTACTGAAAAACGTCTGTACACTAAATCTTGTACAGCAGAGGTGTTAATGCTGCTGCAGTGAACCTGGGGAACTACTTCCATGTGTTGCTCATGGTCTCACCTTGGGGTCATATCCTGCATGCCTCACAACCTCACATCAGGTCCCTGTCTGGGATGGGCTGTGTCCCTTTTACCACACGGGAACCTTTGACTTGCCCAGACTAAAGGGAAGAGTGCAAGCCATAAGTATCTGTAACTATAAAAGTCGTAAAGTGCCCTGGCACTATTTCAAAAGCAATATATTTAGATGTTAGAGAATGCACTTCATCGAAACCTCACAAACTTTATGGGAGGAAAAAAAAAAATCCCTCCATTTTCAGACCCAATTACCATAATGAGAAGGTGATGTGATAACAGTACCAGTGTCAAGTAAGAAGCAGATAGGAGGACCTGCTCTCTGCCTGGGGGAGTTTGTGATCTAAGTATTTCACCACTGCCTGCCAAAGTAATATGCAAAGGTATGGTAAGAAAGATGTAAGCAAATGCTTCAATTTGTATATCTGAAATATTAAGTGCTGACTCCTCTCATCCAGTGTCTCTCAGCTGCGTAATTCTATGTAGAAAACAGAGTCAGGGAGTGTCTTCAGGGCCCGGAAATTACTTTACTTAAAGATCAACTGCAGATTTCATATCTAAAGTATAGTTGGTAAAAGAAAAATAAAAATCTGTGGGCAAGGTTAGCAGCACTGGTGGGGCAAATGAGTCAGAGGACAGTGTGGAAGTGAAGCATGCAGAGGAGAAAAGCTCTGAGGGGATAAAGGTGCTTGAGCACAGAGGGAGGAAACAGAAGAGCCATCCAAAGCAGGTGAGAACAGGGCTGTAGAGAGGGAGATGAAAGTCTCAGTAAGGCTGTGGAAGAATAGGAGATGGGTAAATTCTGTGTGGAAGATAGGAGTCTGGCCAAAGCTTCTACTGCAGGTGGTTTGGGACATGAGAGCAAAAGGAACCAAAGGTGACCAAAGGCTTCTGGCATAAGGATCAGGGTGGAGAAGCAGGATGGTGAAGTACAGCCACATTTCCAAAATAGGTACACTCTGCCCACTTCTCACTGCAAAACTACCTCCAGCTTTCCATAATGACCTCAGGCAGCCTTGGCCTCTCTCCAGCTACCATCTGAGCTTCATTTTACAGCACTGATGTTTGGGCAGTTGTAAGTGGATAGCAAGCAGATAGGAGATCATTACTGTATGTTCTCCATTGCTGTAGCCCTTGCAATGCTAGCACTAACACCCGAGCTTTTTCTTCTTCCCCAGGGAACATTCATGCCTTACAGTGGCTCTGCAGTCAGAAGGTCCTCTGGGTTACCACGAGCAGACCTACAGCTCCTCCTCCTCTTCCTGTCCTGGCTGTGACCTGCCAGGAAAACCATGTCCTGAGAGATCTTCCACACAAAGACTTATCCACCACAGGCACCCGTGACAGATGTGAACCACGTGGCTGGGCAGTGGAGAGCTGCTGGGACTCTGGAGAGTGAGCACCACAGGCTGGTAGGCAAGAGGTACAGGAAGAAACTTCTGCATTCCAGTGTGAAGATGTGCCATGAGCACATTCAGCAGCCCTGACCTCAAACTGTGGAAAGAAAGAGAGAAACTTGCAGCAGCTTTGTTCAAAAAGAGGCTCTTAAATACAGAATTTAGGAGAGACTCAGGTCTGTCCTAGCAATTGAAGGGTTCAACTTTTTGTCATCAGATCTGAAGAGACCACAGCAAAATAGGAGCTGGTACTTTACTGAGATCTCCTAACTCCCATGTGTACAGTCACATAGTTCAAAGGAGAAGAATAAACACAGGCACCTTTGGAGAGGAACAAAGTGACATCACCTTGAAAAACCTTTCCTATAAGTGACTTGGTCCTTTCCTGCTTGCAGGTCTGGTCCCCAAGGAAAGAAATGTTGAGCAGCTCTGTCAGAGCAACCAGACTTTATCACAAATTTTCTCATCCATGGCTGAATTCCATGATCATGGTCCCGCCTCCATGATCATTAATCCTGGCTCTTTGCTCTCAGTACACATTTGATCTGAGTCAGCCCAGGGCACATAATCACATTTAAGATGAATTAGCTAGAACACATGATATGGAGTTTATGCTGGCCTCATGCCAGCTGTGGGAGGATGAACGACACCCGATCCTGCACAAAGCCTGCCAGCACAAAGTTACCCTGGTGCTGTTTTTGGAACAAACGTGAACCAGCAGAGCCACATCAGTCCCCTGGAACCAGCCCTGTGCACAGACTGGTTGCTGCACTTTTGATGCAGTTATACTTAGTCAGAGGCAGACTGACTAAGTCTCACTTAATTATGAAGTCAGGCCAATCAGACTTACTCTTAGTCAAATCACATTTCAGTCCTTACATCAGAGATGTCCCACAGTTAAAAGGATCTACATTACTCCTAGACTGGGTATAAACAAACACATGGTACCTCCTTAGCTTTGTCTCCTTCCTTGCTGGGTCTGCTCAGGGCACATCCCATGGTTCTCCAGTACTAGAACAAGCAGAGACACATTCTCACTCTTCCCTCTGTATTTTGGAAATTAATTGCCTTACCCTTTTGGGCACATAAAAGAAAATTAGAAGGCTCTCTTGACAGATAACTGATTTAGCCTGTGACTTTACTGTTGAGTTTCTAAACCATCAAACTAAATACTGGGAGGAGAAGAAGGCAGGATGAGAGAACCCCTGGCCAGTGCCTACTGTTTTATTGCAGCAAAGCAGTCTCTGTCAGCTGATCTCTGCTTGAAAATGCATTCCCAAAACATCTGCTGTGTATGCCACCGCTTAACATTTTAAAATGCCATCTATTATATCACTTTATTAAGTACAACACAGTAGAAAGTATAGAAAGTATAAAAAACTGACAAGTGTTCAAAGTGCAGTGTGTTTATAGACAGACAACACAATGCACTGTTTTCCTGCTAGTGTCTGGGTGACAATATCTGTACATGCCATTCCAACAGGAACTTGTAACCAAATGTTTTCATATTCAGGTTAAAAATAGAATAAGTTTTCTGAAACAACTATTGTACCAGTTATCTTTTACTAGATACAGTTAAAGGGTACTCAAACTTCTTGGATTGAATCCCTAACAGATAATTTGGAGGAAATATGTAAATTCTAGAAAATAAAAGCCATAGGTACCTCACATGGGGATGCTTATAGAAGTTAGAAAGTTTGAGCAAGACCCTGAACAGCAATTCCACCATTCTCCTCATGACAATGAAGGGAACAAATGGTAGAGAAAGGCAAAGAGACAGCCTGGATCATCTTCCGGCCTCCAACTTGCCTTAGTCTGCTTTTCCCTAGTAGGACAAATAATTTCTATCCTACATCATGAACCACATAATTTTTTTTTATTTCTAAGGTGTGATAACATTTCCTTTTTCCTGCCAGTTGCCAAAGAAAGCTTTCAAGGACCTTGGTGAAATATCTTCTGTTCTGATTCATGAGATAATCTGTTCTTAATATCTGTTCTTAAGAGTCCAAAGCCTGTAGCTCTTAAGTTTCAGATCAGCACAATATTCATTCCTTGCTGTGACTCAGTGGAGGCTGCAAGAGATGGCGAAGAGGGAAAAAAGAAAAGTATTTTATAGCAGGTTATTTTTATTAGAAAATTGTGTGTTGTATAAAAACAGCCTTATTGAATTGAGGTGTTCAAAGCAATTCCTGCAGAGTAAGATTATAGTGAGCAGAGTGCAGGTGAGAAGGTCAGAACTGCAAACTAAATGCAGTTTATTCTACTGGTGCAGAAACCTAGGAATGTGTTCCAAGGTAATCATAAACATGTGTGATGCAAATATCTCACATGCATAGATGTACATCCCACCACAGAAATCTTGAGCTGTACACAAAGACAGTAACAACTAAAAGTAAATATAGTAAAAAAGTACAAACTTTTAGTCTCCTTGCTAAATCATGTAATAGATTATGTTCAGCACAAGTTATGAGAACAAATGCATGGCTAAAAAGACTACACTTATCATAAGCTTAAATAAAGCATTCATGACAAAAAAGGTAAGCATGCAGAATGAAGGATGTGTTTGGGTGTGTCCATTTCAATCCACAGTAAAGCCCATGGCACAAAGGAGATCAGCCTGAAAATAAAACCCAGGTGGTACACTAAGTATACATAGGTGACTAAACAATACAGTGCAGTAGAAGTACACAAGCAGTGCAAGGGGTGAGATAAGACATCTGTAAACTGCCCAGGGGACACAATGTATGAGATCATACGGATATTGTAGCTGCTTCCACACATGGAAACCAGGGGGGCCGTTTCTGTAGAATGATCTCACCTTCATTGAAGACTGAGCTCTTACTGTCCAGTTGCTACCTGCTCCAAGCTCATCTTAGATCCTCTGTGTCCACTACAGAAGTGGGCAAGGGAATGCACAATAAAAGAGTCTGATAAAAAGCAGAGTTCATTTGCGGTGCTATGAAAATGGAGGGGATGAGGTTGGGGAGAGCAAGAGCAGTACACAGTGAATTCACCAAACCACCTGGTGCAGTCTTGTATTTAGCATGAAGACTAAGCTGCTCTGAATGCAAAACCAAAATGTTCACCAGCACTACTTTGACCAGTGGCTTCAACTCAGTGGTTAAACTCAGCCAGCCAGAAAAATCACATTTACACATATTGACTCCTCAACAGTTACCCAAGATCAAAGCAAATGAGGATGGGGGTGAGGGGTGGGAGGGGTCATGGGGAAAAAATGTTTTTCTCCTTTATTCTGGAAAAAGATGTTTTCCTCCATTATTCTGCAGCTCACTCTATTTTCTGAGTGGCATGTTCTTGTCCATACTAAACTCATGGCTTGTCACCTCTAGTCATGCTTAAGCCTTCCAATTTACCAGTGGAAATTAGATGTTCAAGTCTTGCCAGCATGGATGTCATGTCCATCAGCAAAAGACCACATAAAATATGTTTGCTCCACTGGCATTTTATCACATTAAAATAACTGTGAGCCAAAGAAAAGTGAGAGTTACATTAACACAAATTTCTACTCACCTATATTTCACACTGCTTCAAAAAGCAAGACAAAATGTAGAAAAAGGCCTAAGGAAACCAAACACATGGAAACCAAACACATGGTAAGTTTCCTGAAGGAATAATCCGTTTCCCTGAAGAGCATCTGCAGAATAGTATGTCAGTCAGAAATTGGAATTTCCTGCAATTAATCAATTTAATAAAAAAAAAAAATTGTGACAGCCTTCCTTCAAATTCTGCACATGGTTTGGTTGCATTTCTGTTTCTGGATCTTTTGATCAATCAAAAAACGTGACTTGCTAGACTTGCTCTACTGAAAATGAAAGATGAACTGGGAAGCTCATTTATTTTATTTGGAGAAAGAAACAAAGACAGACAAACTGACCAAAAAGCCAAACCAGGCCACTGGCCAAACCAATTATTTGTGTCTTGCCAATCATTTCAGTCCATATTTGTTCCTCTAACAAAACTGAGCAGCCTGTTCATACAGTTATTTGCCTAACAATGAAGAGGCAATCCAAAATTTTCTGGATTGTTTCCAAACAAATGTTGAATATAAATTTACATTCTGGTAATTTTTAAAAAGAATGAGTTGGAGGCTTTCAGACCTCTACACTTACTAATACCTACTAAAGAACCAGAATGGAGCTGACTCACAAGAGAAAATGTCTTCTCAGCTGATGGAGCCATGAAATTTGGCATTTTTGGCTTGTGCCTGGAAAGTGATTTCCTCTATTAATTATGCTTCAGAAATGCCAGTATCCAAACCAGAACTACACAGTAAACACAGGTAGGGGAAGATTGAAGAACAGGACAAGACCCTACTGGATATAACTGGAAGGTCTGCACTTGATTTATGGCCTCACAGCTTGAACATACCTCACTAGTGCTGCTGCTATAGTAACAAAACAGACTGGCATGCAGGTTTGTGGTAATAATGTTTGTTGAAAGAGTTTTCTTAGTTTTGTGTTCTTGCTTCTGCTTTTTTTTTTGGTTTATCTCTTACAGAGGTTAGTATATAAAAGCAAGAAATGCAAAACTAGAGGGGGGAAAGGGCAGTAAAGGCTTTATAAGAGAAACACATAAAACTATGCAGTTACTTTATGGAGAAAAGGGACCAAAATGTTAATGATTATTTGGGAATCTCCTAAGCATTTCAGACACCCTTTGGGCTTTGAAAAAAGCCTGACCTGGAGGCACAGTCCTCCCAAACTCTATAAATATTGGCAGCTTTCTAACTGAAACTGGCAGCTGTGAAAGGGAACTGAGAGGAAGAGAGCAAGACTTGGTTTATTCAAGGCCAGGTTCATCCTATGGCCTCAGTGACTCAATCCCTTACACATCTACTTTTCTTTAAATGTTACAAACAGCCCCTGCTCATGCAGTGGCAACCAACAGCAAAACTCCCATCCCCTGTATGCATAAAATTACCTGGAAGCTTTTGCTCTTGTGTGGAAATAGACTAAAGCTCAGGTATCATACTGACCCATTGATTGAAAAGAGTCTTTGGCCTTGAGTCAACAAATCCCCTTATCCAGAGAAGATCTCTGGTACTTGATCACAGTACATGCGCTGCTGATCTGAGATCTTAAATACATCCCTAAATTATCACAACATTAAGGGCATGGAGGTTAATTAAAAAGCAAATGAGGGCATTCTATGAAGGTAATTCCAGTTACTCTGCCCTGTAGAGGCATGCAAGGCTTTTGCTCTGGGTATTTAATAGACAGAGAAAGCAATTTAGTTCAATATTGTTATGGCTTCTTGAATATAGCGTTTAGCATGGAAACCCAGGAGTATGCTTTCATTTCTCATGGACCTAAAATGGAACTAATCTAATATTTCAAAAAGATACAAGAATTTAGAAATCAGTGAAGAATTTCATTTGTCTTTACCTACATGTTTTCTAGTACATATTTTCAGTATTCTCTATTTTGATATAATTGATCTGTCACTTTATTCTTGCATTTCTACTCTCTGTTTCTGTAGAGCCTCAAGGAAGAACAAGACCCCTCCACACCTACTCACACTAATTATCTTTCTTACTGATGATGTCTCACCCAAAATAAGCTGAAATGTGAATCTTTGACTCATTGAAAAGGAGGAATGGAGTTGCATGCAGCTGGTTTGTGGTTCAGTTCCTCCATTCAGGACACCAGCTTAAAAATAAACCAAGGTGAAAAAAATATTTTCATGGACTGTAGCCCATTAGCATGTTAAAGGACTTAAGAAATGGCATGGCTTTCTGGCATAGCTAAAAAAATCTCCAGTCTGGTATGCAGAAGGGGAAAAGCCCATCACCTACAGGACAACTCACCTTATTTACAAGAAGTGTTTCTGCACTACAAGTTGTTTATCCAAGGCAAACAAGGGACCAACACCATTCTTACCATCATAACCACTGCAATCCAAGGAAATAAACCATCTACCAACATACCTCTCTGAAAAAAACCCAAGGCTCTGCATACTAGTGCAGGAGGTCAAAAGGTTTTTTTTAGTAAATAAGGACAGTTACAACATTGATCTTTTTGAGTATATCAGTTTTGGGTTTTGGTTTTCTGGCAAAGCACAAGGTATCCTCTCAGTTACAAAAACCTGTGATCCCTCTGAGACACCAACTGGTTTGGAAAGTGGAATATGGATTAAGTGGCCATTAGCTGTCAGTCCCCATTAATTAGACTGAGAAAAAAACAGTGATAAATGAGGGGGTAATGAAGATACTGTAATAAAGTACCCTGAGTCTGGTAGAAATTTTTAAACTCAAAGTAGCATTATGGCTTCCTTCCCTTACCCCTAAAAGAGGTCAAGAACCAAATCAGGAAATTACAGAGAGCTAGAATTACCATCTGGCACAGGAAAACTTCCAGGGATGTGACATGAGAACACCTGGAAAGACAGTTTGATTAAGGACAGCCAACATACATTTAGACACAGGAGGTCATGCTTAACTAACCTGCTGGATATCTTTGAAGATAATGCTGCTGTGGCAGATAAGAAAAGGGTGACAGATGCTGTATAGCACATTGAGGTTAGATTTTTTCAAAGTTTTGACAAGGTCCAGTGTCAGAGATGGCTAATGGAGACAAACAAAGTTATGGATCGCCAAGTAAAAGGATAGAACAGTGGTGGTAGAGCAGGAGTTCAAATAAGATATAAAAAATACGTTGGGAAAAGGGTACTGAATGCAGGGATCAGATTTACAAGGGTTATCCCATCCCACTTGCCCCAAGCATTGTTTGTGTGTCAGACCAAAACACTGGCATGACCTACAGTACTATATTATGGCAGCAATAAACAGTGGCTTTAGAGCTGCTTTTAGTTCACAGTACTGAGCCTGTACTTGTACACTGATGTCAATACCTTCACATGGGTTCAGGATCTAATCTAAGCATCAAATCTAGAGCTGAGCACACTCAGTGCTGAAGAAATTGGTTCAGTCAGCAAATCACAGAATCATAGAATCTTTCAAGTTTGAAAAGACCTGTAAGATCATCAAATCCAACCATCAACTTAGCACCACCATCATGTTCATCATTAAACATCATCCTTATGTGCCATATCCACACTTTTTGAGCACTTCTAGGGATGGTGACTCAATCACTTTCCTGGGCAGCCTGTTCCAATGTTTGACAACCCTTGCTGTGAAAAAACATTTCCTAGTATCTAATCTGAAGCTTGTCTGGCACAACTTGAAGCCATTTCCTCTTGTCCTGCCACTTTTTACCTTGGAGAAAGAGATGCCCCCTACCTGGCTATAACCTCTTTTCAGGTAGTTGTAGAGGTTGATAAGGTCTCCCCTGAGCCTCCTTTTCTCCTAAACAAACCCAGCTTCCTCAGCTGACTGCTCCAGGTCCTCCCCTAGCTCCTTCTTTGGACTCACTCCAGCACCTCAACGTTCTTCTAGTGAGGGGCCCAGAACTGGACACAGGATCCAAGGTGTGACCTCACCAGTGCCAAGGACAGAGGGACAATCACCATCCTGGTCCTGCTGGCCACATTATATTGGCCTTCTTGGCCACCTGGGCACACACTGGCTCGTGTTCAGCCACTATCAGCCAGCACCCCCAGGTCCTTTTTTGCTGCTTTCCTGCCACTCCTTCCCCAGCACTGCCTGTGTTTGTTGTGACCCAAGTACAGGACTTGGCCTTATTGAACCTCATACCTTTGGTCTCAGCCCATCAACCCAGCCTGTCCAGATCACTCTGCACAGCTTTCCCACCCTCCAGTAGACCACAGCAACCCAACTTGGTCTGCAAACTTCCTTAGGGTGCACTTGCTCCCCTCACCCAGGTCATTGACAAAGATATTAAACAAGGTTATCCCTGGGGAGCACCACTTGTGACTTACCACCAGTTAGATGTAACTCCACTCACCACCACAAATCACAGCTCAACACAAAAAGCACAAAATAACTTAATCCCTGAGAAAGGAATCAGGCAAAGCTGAGCATGCTAAGTACTGTAACATGGCACTTTGTTGAGGCAAGGGATTTTAAGTGTTGTAGTGGGAAAATAATTTAATTAAAGCCACCAATATATGTCAAACATCAGAGAAAATGAAAAGAAAAATAACGACGGAGAGATGGGATACAACTTTTGTTAGTAGACATATAGCAATAACAACTAGAAATCAATGGCTTGTTCTGGAGATGAAGGCTTAACAGATGCTCTGTATTAGTCACTATATGACAGAGCGACTATTACTGCCTCAGAGGGTGCAAGAGGAGGGCAACAAAAAGTAAAAGTGCATATTGGCTCTTACTAGATCCTAAATTATTAAGTGGGTGAAGTGAGGGCAAGTTATGCTTATTTTCATTGGAAAAGAAAATATTTTGATGTGACCTAGTAGATGACTTTCAAAATCATGATGGCAGTGATCAAGGTAAGCCCTACCAAGCTAGGGTGAGCAACTGGGGAAAGGAAGGCGAGGTATGCCTAAACAGGCTGCAAACATCTTAAATTCCAAAATAATACAACTGGGAGAAAACAGGGCAGTTGTCAGGTAGAACTGCTCCAGCTTAAACACAATAAATGTGGAAGATATTATTACAAGAGGCAGCTGAAACAAAGGCTATATATAACCTCAAAAGACACTTGGACTTATTTCAAGAGAAGAGAAGAATTTGAGGATTTTTGTGTGTACCAGAATCGTGGGATTAAGGTGCAGTGTAAAACAGTAGTTATACCAAGTCAAGATGCCTAAAATTGTTCATACTGTCAAATACATAAAGCAGAATTCCCTGTTTTGCTGCCACACCTTTACCCTGGAGCCACAGTTAAGAGAAATATCTCCATGAAACAATCTCCCTTCCTGCAGCTCCTTTTGGTCGAACTATTTGGGAAGAGCTCTTCTCCCAAATACCTCAAGGCTACGGATAGCTGTAACAAAGGCAGAAATGAGCTGTAGGAGTGCCACCAAGTCCCACTTGCAGTGACCTCCTGAAGCACAGACTGTGCCTGCTGCTGCAGCTGCTGTATGGCTCCCAAAATACAGGCTGAGGTCCAGGAGGAAAGGAGCAACCAGAAACAAAGTTGTGCCCACTTTTCAGGGAGATCTTCCCATGCCCTCAGCCTGTCAAGCCCTGAAATGGTCATAAGGTTTAAGAAACGGGCTCCCTGCAACCCCAAAGCTGCCTCAGCTCCAGGCTACCCCAGATACAGCCAAAACTTCTGAAATGCAATGGGGCAGGGGGTAGGACTCCCCAGTGCTGAGGATCCATTACAGAGACCCTTACAGCTGTCTGTTTACCTGTCTGCTTTATGGCATTTTGGTCTAGGATATGAAAGGAAAAAAAAATCTGGGCATGTGAACTCTAGAAGGAGATGCACTCAGCACTCCCATCCCGAGGCCAGGTTCTGATCCACTCCATGTGGACATCCCTGCCACACCAACAGCCATGTGATACAGTTTTGACCAGAATCATGAGTAGGTAAGCAGGATAATTGAAAATGGGTATGTAAGAACCTTAACTCTTTCTGCTTAAATTCCATTCTTATTTTAGAATAGCCACCTCAGAACTAGCCTCAGTTTTGTTATGAGAAAAAAATAATACTCTCTGATTTAGAAATTACACTCACCAGTCTACCTTCAAGCTCCTTCCTATGGATGAGCTTTAGCATGCAGAAATTAGGTGACTGTTTTGGAAATTTTCACATGCTTCTTTCTAATAGAGAATTCACCATCATGCAGATTTATTTTTATGTTTACTGTGAGATATAGAAATATGTAACCCTGAGACTGAAACAGGTTTTCTCTTCTGATATTTTTTCTATTACCAGATATCCTGATATCTTATTCAAACAACATCATTAGTTCTGAGCATTTATTTCATGTTAATATGTCATAAGAAAAAGCAAACATCAGAGCTGTGCGAAAAGTATAAATGTAAGTAAGCAGCTGTATAAAAGAGGGAGAATAAAGTAGATGAAGGAACTATCCTGTGAAACATAAGCATCCTAACTACAATGATAATAAGAGAGACAGGATTTAGGACAAGGCACAAGGTTAATACTTCTTTTTCAATTGTGTTACTGTTCCTTTAGACACAACTTAGCAAACGATGTACCTTCAAATATTCCTTGGATGAGTGTGTTTATCTTGTTCTGCAAGCACTGAATCCAAACAAACACTAGTCAAAAGCCCAGTCAGTATTCTGCTTTCCCTTGCAAACCAGAGCTGAATCTCACAGCTTGATTTCCTCAGGGTGTCCACAGTATTTCTCTCCAGGGGACCTGCTGTATAATCGATGTCAAGTATGAATGTTCAAGTTTTTCTAGTTTGCAAATCTCAGGCAAAGGATTCCTTATCCCTCCTAATCACAACTAGATCCCCAGCAAAGGCCTTTAGCTGGCCCCAGTCATCACACCATCACTGGCAGGGATAACAAATGGGGAACCTCTGGGGAAAATTGATATTAGGCAGGGTGTGGAAACAGTTAACACTCTTTGGGATAATGACAGACCACATTCCCCACAGGTGTAAAGGGACTTTCAACCACTTATGGGAAGGTGAAATTTCGCTGTTGGAGAGCCTGCCAGACTCCTCCATCTATGCTCCAGCCTCCACTACGGAAACCTCAATGAAGACTGCCCCTATATAGAACTACAGGCAAGTTCCTTCCAAACACACCTATTTTTTTCTTTAGCAAGTTCTCATCTGAGTCATTTACTGAAATTAAATTCTCAGGACTCCATTTGCCTACAGAAGACAACTGGCATTACTCAGGCAAAGAGACAATCGCTAAGGAAACCAAGTGATGGGTGATGTCACACACTCTTTTGCTCAAATATGTTGCTTTGGAGTAAGCAATTTCTAGTAAAAACATGTATTTTACATTTGTTCCTTGCTTGTCACAAACTTTCTTCGTGTCCAAGATTTACTTAGGAAATTTCTATGGAGTTCAAGGATTGAGAAAGGACTGTTTTTCCTGATAAAAAAATTTCAGCTTCCTGTTTTAATTATATGCTGATAAATTATATTGATAATCATGATGACTATGCTGTGCTGTGCACAACTAGATGAAGGTTGAGAAATACTCCTTCTGTCTTTCTAGAAGTCATTCTGGAAGTGGAACACAAACACATCTCCAGTTTAGGCCACTGAGCAAACTGAAGGACACATTAAGTGGTGTAAACACTGTAAAACAAGGTGAGAAAGTTTAAATAAATTCCAGACTGCTCTTAACAAACTCCAGGTGATCTGAAAACCACAAACAGTTTGATAAATAAAGCTGCAATACTTGGGTCCAGGCTGATAATGTCCTCACCACTATTTCCAAATATGTAGAAGCATAAATGCATATATGCCTCTGTGTATGTGTACTTACGTATTTATTTATTTATCCAAACTGTGAATCTATCTTGAAAAAGAGGAGGAACAAAATTTATTGTTCCATATTGGCACAGCAACAGACAAAGAAACACATCATCTCCTTCAGACAGAAGGAGTGCATGGAGCCAGCCACTTGTGATAGAAACAGGAACAGCCAAGGAGCCCTCTGAACAGCAGCATGGGGCTGGGAGCACCCCCTTTCCCACTGTTTCCATATCATTTAGTCCCAGCACAGTGAAGTGGGCTGCAGGAGGATTTTTTTCCACTCCAAAGCAACTTCTACAGCTTTATCATAGCAGAGCTTGAGTGAATTTGGATCACCTCGGTGTACAGCAGTGCTTTGAGAAGGTGGGAAGAGTTGTGGTTACAATGAACTGTCTACATCAAATTTTTTGCTTGCCTACATTAAGTGTCTGTAGAAAGCCCTGATTTCCTTTTAAAGAAAATAAAAATGAAGAATCTGTTTTTGCTTAGATGCATGTGTAGGCTGAGGGCCAAAAACAGCAGCAAGAGCAAAAGCCTTATCAAAGCTTAAAAAAAACAAGTAAAAAACCCCAAACAAACAAACAAGCATATCCCAAGATAGACACTTAGCTGAACCCACTGTGACATAATATCCAAGTTCCTGTCCTTTCCCACTTCCTTCACTGCTTATTTGGGGCTTGACTATGCTACAGTCTTGCCAGTCCACCCAAGGGAGTCCCAAAGGATGCACTTTCCCACTCCTCTGTGCACAAATGAGAGAAAATATATGGGAAAAGAAAAGCTGAAACCACTGTCCCGCCCCATTTCCTTGCAAGTCAGCAGGCAGACAGAGCAGGAGCAGCAAGGCAGAGACATCCCCTCCTGCCTTCTCCAGCCCACCACCCCAAGAACTGTCTGGCCATGAGACAGTGAGCAGACACTACACTTGGTGGCACAACATCTTCTCTCTCCATCCTACCCACTGTGGCACAGGGGGAGAAGGAACAGGAGGGCTGGGGATGCCTTCAGCTGCCACTGCCCAGCTGAGACTGTGTCTCCTGGAGCAAGAAACAGTCCTGTGTCCCCAGGGTACTGTCAGGGTTTCCAAGGCAGAGATCTTGTACAGCAACTAAGGCAGAAGTGGCATAAATAATCAGTGTCAACAGAGGAACAGCAAGGGAAATGTTCCACTTCAGCAAATCAGCACCTATGTCCCTCATGAAAAAGTAACTCCCCTCTTTCTTAATGGGAATAACAAAAAGTACATTTAATTTTGCCAGAGCAATAAAACAAGTATAAGTATTCCCTTCCTATCTTCATAGCTAGCATTTTACAGAATGATCCATGCCAGCACATCCCCTTCTCCTGCATGTCCCAAGAGACAGTTAAAGCGAGCATTTCTTCATTCATACACGGAATGCACATTCCAGTGCTGCTGTACAAATGCCGTGATGCCAAGGAACGACTACATGATTCTCCTATTCAGGCTGTTTTTTTAAATGGAAAACAAGAATATTACTCTGAACTGTCTGCTTTTGGCTGACGTTTTTCAGTGTTCATAGAAACTTACCAATGAGATTCTGGCATCCAGAAAAAGAAACAGTTTAGTTCTGAGCTAAAAAGTGAAGTTTTCCATTTGGAAATACTCACAGATACTTTTTTGCCATTTTGATACAAAATAAACTTCATCTTTCCAGCAAAAATACATTGTTTGGTCTTGACTCTTGCTTCAAAACAGCTTCCTCCTTTATTTCTCACAAGAGCAGCCCAAGACTGTCTGTCTCAATACTTCAGTCTCCTTCTGTAACCCATGCCCCCTTTGCTTAGCTGATGCAGCTCTGATCACACAGCAGGGTCATGCCATTCCCCTCATGCACATGCAGGGCCAACTGGAGAGCCTAGGCAGCATCTGGAAGGGAGAGTAGATAGGCCAATACCAGAAAAGGCAGCTTGATTTAATAAAGGCAAGTTAAATGTTCTACTTTTCCTGATAAAAATTGCTTTTGTTCCTTTAGGGAAAAGAAAGGGAAGCTTTTTCTGCCCTACTCCCTTTCTCCAAATTACATCACCTCAGCCCAGAAAACAAATACATTTGGATACCTGATTAGTGGGAGTAGGACATGCAGGTATTTTCATGCAGCTGAGTCTATTCTCTTGAACTCAGTTGCAATGCTCCCCTTTATACACATTGTATCACGTTGCACAGTAATGGGTTAGGGAAGGGATTTCCAGATCTCCCTGAGAAACCAATTTAGTCCTGAAGGCAAAGAAGCTGAATGAATTCACGTTACCTCAGACTACACTAGATGCATTAAAACCAAGGATGTGGTTAAGAAACAGTAAAACACAATTCAGGTCTTCATTAAAAAGCTGCTTCATGATTTCTCTGTTGTTTGTACCCTTTTCTTCTTTCACCTCTCCCTGTTCCAAAGGAGAATAGAAGCTACTCAGTCACCAAGAAGACCTTTAGTCCAAGAAACATGAGCCAAATTCAGCTCCACAAAGTGCCCCAAGGAAGCTACTGCCCATACAGTTCATGCAATGGGTCTGCTGTCATTAGCTTTATTCACACCTGACAAGCAGAAATGACAATCCAGAGAAAAAGGATGGCTCTGTGTCCCTCTCCTCCTCTTCCCCCACTTGTGTCAGGCCTGTGCCTTATGTCTAGTGGTGGCAATTAGTTTCACCAGCTGTGAGACACACACACACTCATAGACACAGGCACTGCACAAACAGGGGCGGGAGCAGCTCTCCCAGCCCTTTAGGGTACTGTGCCTTGTGATTGCTTAGATGGGTATGACAGAACCTGCTGGGGAAAAGTGCAGACAGGGGAACCAGCTCACCCAAAATCACAGAGTAAACCCATGGCTTCACCAGTCTCTGCCTCCTAATGCCCTAATGACTGCAATGGGACTGTACTGCCAGCTGCAAGAGAGCATGAGGGTGACAAGAGTTTCACTCCCTTCTCTCCCAAAGCACATCCTGTCTTTGTCAGGCCACCTCCTGCCCCAGCTCATAACTCAGCTGCACCACAAACTCCAGGCTGGCACCACAGAATCTGGCCTCCTGTGGGCAGTGGCAGCGTGAGCACAGCAGTGCCCTGAAGGAGCTGTGGCAGGTCCCCAAACCAGCCACAGACAGAGCTTGTGGCAGCCTCTGCAGGGTTAACACAGAGCTGTCTTCACATTCTGTTCCCTTGGTCAGGTCTTCTGACACTTGAAACCCAGACTCATTTGGAAGACATTAAGATCTTGGGTGGAGGTGCTGTTCATGTCCTGGATATGTACTTGGAGATTTAGCATTTCATTTCAAACCTCTCAAAGCAAGTCAGATAGGATTTTCCCACCACATTGCTTCCCCCATAGAAGTGCTTTCTAATGACTTTTGCAAAGCCAGCTTTGCCTGCACCATGCAGTTCTCCTCCCTCGACTGTTTCAACACACTGAGAACTTTCAGACCTTCACCTGCTCTCCAGCCCGCTGCCTGTGCCCCTGCCCTGACACATCTGGGGAGAAATGAGCCAGCTGGGAGTGGGGCAGCTGGAGGGGAAGCCATGAAGAGGCACGGGGTGCTGCCTGCACTGGGGGCTCTCAGAAGGGGTGAAAACCTGGCTGTCACACACAGCCCATCTGTGCCACACCAGGAGATGCACACAGCTTTCAAGGCCAGCGGGTGTTGCCTCCTTAGCAGACCATGACATCAGTGCTCTGTACAGGCTTCATTTCACAACAGCATAGAAGAAGTAGAAGGGTGGGTTAGAAAAAACAGAAAAACAGTACACAATCTTTTATTTATATTGAAAAAAACATGGAGGGGAGGATCCAGCCTTCCTAACATAGTGTCTTAAGTCTGGGGAGGGACACTGATGACCTTTCTTAAAAACACCTACCTCTTTCCAGTGAATATGCAAGGAGCCCAGGGGATTTGCTTCACTATCTTCCTAAAATAGATCTGGGTGGGTCGATGACACTGTCAGGCATTCCTTCCAAGTATAAAAGGTCTTTAGTCATATTAATCCTGCTGCACCAAAGAGTGCAACATCTCATCATGTGAATGAAGACTGCAGTGTAACACACATCTCTCTCTTGGCTGAATTAAGGCTGCACGAACAACATCAGTTCAGGTGTCTTCCACACATTTTTTTTTTGGTAACCTTAATTGTATTCTTTCAATAAAGATGTTCATGAGTTTTGGAGATCTGGGGTTTTGGATTTTTTCATGCATAAGATATTTAATAATAGATACCGTACAGAAGCCTCTGTACATTAAATCAATGGATTTTTTATCCCATTTACAGAAAACCCTATCTCCAGAGGAGATCAAACCAGAAGAGGCAGAGAAAACTGAAGAGCTGTTGGCTTTTCAGAAGATCCCTCCACAATAGGAGACAGTAATTTCTCAACAGGCTTTGCTTGGAATCGCTGCAAAAAGTAGATCTCATGTGAAAGCTGTAAGGTTAGTTGGAGAAGAGCTGACTTTGCTTTTAGAGAGTGGTGACAACAGGCTGAGGTGGAGATACACAGTGAAACAACCAGGTGTAGAAGAAGTGAGACTTGCCTGCAGGCCAGCACTGAATATTAGCAAGCTGGTATAACAGGGGTTGTGCTGTTCAAATAGCTGAAGAGGCAGTCGGTGCATGAGATGAGCATCCTGTACTGTATCTCAAAACATATTTCCCTTTACAAAACAATTGCTTGTAAGTTCTCAGGGCTTTTTGTTTATCCCATAGGTTTCCTGGGGTGACAGAAAAGGTTTACTTGTTTTTAAACATCATGCTTCCTGTCTCTGAATAAAACTGGTGATGTTTATGACACTCAGCGCTCTACAGATATTTATCAGCTGTATAGAGTGCAACAGGCCAGTGAATAATTCTCATATTGATATAATTAAGCCACTTCAAACTCCATCACAGTTCAACCATTTGAACTCCTGGTGAGACTTCTGCTTCTAAAAGAATATATTTTAAAGCAAGTAATTACTTGTCTTGAAGGTTAAAAAAAAAAAGTAAAAAAGAAACCTCAAATCCATCCTCTTTGTTTGTCAGATATTGGTAACTCTGCTTCACTTCATAACCATTATGTTTTCAAAAAGTAAAACAAATAAAGAGAGTGGAGTGAATGCTGAGGTTTAAAAAAGATCAATATGAAGACCTGTCTAAACAGGCTGTGCATTAACAAATGTTTCTCTGACCTCCCTCTTGAACCCTGTGTTTTGGTAGCTACCTAACTTAACTTGTTTAGCATGAAAGCAAGCAGTGAGTCAGAGTCTTAAGCCTTCATAAATGCATGCAAGTAGAAGAAAACATCAACAGTATTTATTTTTGACAGAAACCCTAATATCAGGAAGACAATACAGCAATGGAATAAAAAAAATACATTGGACGCAGAATTTCTCATTCTCGTACATTAGAAGATAGACTTCCAGGTTTCTCCAGGTACATCCAGTGGCTTGTAGGACAATTCCCTCTGGTCCCTGAGTGCCCTGAACCTTTATTCACACACTGGTCTATCTCTATCTTGCATAACATAAATACTCCTGCAACAGCTCCTCAAAAGTGTTTCCAGACCATTGCTTCCAATAGGGTAGGGTCTAGCTCAGAAGTTAAATTTCAGCATCCATGTGTCTCTGTTTACCATTCCCTGACAGAGAAGCAACATTTATTACTGGCTAAAGCATGCATCAGGTCTGTGTGTGCTTTCAGACACAGCCCACTGCAAAATGAGGTACAGGTATTAGGATTCCAAAGGTTCTACAGTGACATTTCTAAAATTAAGTTTTCCCTTCCTCCCATATCATGCACATAAATCAAAACTGAAGTAACTGAAGAGTAACGTTTTCACTGACTAGCTTTTTAACCTAAAAGTGACAGCAAAGTAGATATTATATTTGTCTTAAAAGACAAAAATTACCAAGTAGGAGATGAGAAGAGGACTTTAAGACAGTGAAAAGCACTGGGAAAAAAGCAGTCTGTGAAAGAGATTCAGGCAGAGGGAAAAGAAGAAATAAGCTTTATTTTTAGCCCCTAAAAAGACAATACCACGTAGCAATTTCTACAATCCAGACCAAAGGTTCTCCTTTGCTTCACAGAGTTTGAAAGAAGGGGAGAGAGAAAAAGAAGAAATGGAGCTTCCCTAGCAATGTGGGTGTTGTGCCAGGGTGCCCCTTCAAGTGCTGCAGCAGTGGTACCCAAACATTAATTCCTCTGCCACACTGCAGAGAGCCAGTGGCATCTCAGCAGATTCCAACTGCACCTTAGCAATGCCCAGCAGAGCAGCTGCACTCCAGAGAGCAGCTCGCTCACACGTCCCTGAGCTGTCAGTTTGCAGCACATCACTCCAGCCATCCGGATGGGAGGCCAGCAGAGTGGGGAAGGCTCACAGTGACCTGCCCAATAACATTTTCTGCAGATTGGAAATCCCAGTCAAAGCTCATCCAGTCCTATCGTAACCTCCCGCAATCAAACCTGACAAGGAAAGCCAACTACAGAATGCATTTCAAGCCTCGCCCGCTCTCCCAAGAGTAGCTCCACAAGCTAGAAGCATTTTGATGGAGTTCCTGAAATGTCTGTCTAGCTAAAGTGACCTACAAATTCCAAGGTACAGCACATCCTTTATTCCACTTGCCTCAGTTTTGGAAACCAAGTGCTGTACTTAATGTTGGGGTGTAACCATAACACAAGTCAAGTCAGAACAAGGAGGTGGGCAATGGAAGAGCAGAGGAGCAAGGACTAGCTACCAAATTCTGGTAGAGGTAATTATCATCTGAAGGGTATGCTAACAAATATGTTGTGATGGGGACTATTAGTCCCTTTCATCAGCTATAAAGGTGCCTCCAGAGTAGAATTGTCTTTACTCATTACCTCTGTAAGTATGAACCTGAAAGAAGCAACGGGAAACAGCCAATTTGCAAAACTGTGCTGTGTGAGCAGGACAGGCACGCCCTGCTCCATCAGTGCCAAGCCCCACACGTATGTGCCAATGCAAAGGGCAGATCACTGTGTACACAGGGCTGATCCTTAGCACAGTATCTTCTGCTAATAATAAACTAAGAGTCATTTGAAGGCATTAAAACAGGCCAAAAAACCAAAAACCTGGACTCAGATTCAAAGGCACAGGTAATCAGTGCATCATCAGTGATACCAGCCAAGTCACACCAATTTATTCCTACTAAAGTCTGGTCCATTTAATGTGAACACCATCCTTGGGTTTTATTTTCTCTCACTGGATTTAGGAAAATAGGCTCATTTTCTTTACAATAAAAACTTCCTTCTCCCTGTCAAACATCTGTATCTGAATTCAGTGAAAAGAGAGCAGCAGAAATTACTCATTTTTCAAAAACACATCCATCACTGCACATGGAAGAAAAAAAAAATTACGGCTGTGTATATATATGTATGAAAGATTTGAAAATCTCACATATGTGACATATATGGCAAACTCCACAGACATACCATATCATGCATGCATATCATACACAAACTGTATAGACATGGGTCTGTGAGGTTGTATATGGACACCCATGGCAGAGGTGTCTGGAGACAGGGCAAAGAGAAGTCTTCATGCAGTCCAGACTTTCAGGCATGGCCCCTCCAGGCATCAGGATCATTAATGGTTACTTGGTGACCTCGTGGAACAGAAAATTTTCCTTTCTGTAGGGTCTGCTGTTGTGGAGCATTCAAGCAGGCATTTCCAGCCCTTCCACAACCTCCAGTAATGTTCTCAAACACAGTGGTTCTCTATCAAATACTCTGCATTTTCAGAGCTCCTTCAACAAGGCCTGAGAGTCTCACCCATTTTATACAAGGTACCTGAACTTATGTCTGCACTGGAATAGCCTTATCCTTCATGCCTAAGATTAAATGCTCTGCTCCATCAGCATTTCAGAGAATGGTTTGGTATTTTCCTTTTCCAGGAGGAAAGGAGATCTGTTACATCTTTCTTCCCAGCAGCCTTCTGCAAGCAACAGTGAAGGTGTTCTGCCTAGGGTAGGCACAGGTTCCCAAGGATATCTCTCTTATCCCACATGCAGAAAAGAGGGAGGGAGCAGTGCCAAAAGGAATGCCAAAGTTTGCTGTTCCCTTTTTAGAATGTCAGTGCTCATTGATCTCTAAATCACTTGAACAGCTTATTAAGTAGATGCCATAGAGAGTTACTGCCAGTCTTCTATTAATTTAAAAATACTAATGGGGTTTTTTTTTGAGTGTAATTCTTTCTGAATGAAAAATGTTCCTTGTGTTAAATTATGATCATTTTGGTGCTCAATGACCAGCGTGCAAGGTTGTTGATAACACAGAACACAGATTCAGAAATTTTAACACCACAATATGTTTTTAAGGTTGCTCCATAGCTTTGTTGTTTTATTTCTTTATCATTTCAAAGGGTCCCTTCCATTTGGTTTTTCCATTTGCATACAAACTGACATTATCTTGATATATATTATTCACAGATTCATGTCAATACCAGCATAAGTAGAAGCTATCAATCACTTCTCTGATGATAATGGTAAATAAATAATGCACACTTTAAACCTTCAAAGCACTGCATAAATACCAGTTTGTTTTCACAACATCCCTTTAAGCGCTGAGGAAAGCAGTTTAACCATTTCACTAGACAAAAGCTCAGATTCAACCACAGCTTAAGACCTGTATGAATCATTTTGTAAATTACCCACAGAAGAGCATACATTCTGATACATAACCTATACACACGAGACTGGGAAAAGCACATTTCCTCCCTCCCCACCCCCCAGAATTAAACTTATTTTTAAAAGAAAGCCAGAAAGGGTTCCCCTAACAGAATTGCCATGCAATATTACCAGATTGTGCTGCCTTTTCCTTTGGATACTGAAAGCTTCTGCTTCCCCACAAACACGGGGGAAAGGGGAGACACCACTGCCTGCTACCTCCTAGTGCCCTCTTTCCCACAGGGCATGAGGCTGGAGCAGCAGCTACACATCTTTGTAGCACCTAAAGGCACTTCTTTGTGGCCACCTGTGCTGTGCCACTTTGCCATACAGCACAGAAGTGCCACAGGGAGATATGTACTCTAAATACAGGGGGGGAAAAGCTTCCTTGTGGTGAGGCTGGTCAAACTCTGGCACAGACTGACTGGTGAGCTTGTGGAGTCTCCATCCTCTGAGAAACTGAAAATCCAGCTGGACACTGCTCTGAACAATCTGCTGCAACTGCCTCTGCCTTGAGCAAGGGTTGGGCTGGGTACACTCCAGAGGTGTCTTCTTGCCTCAACTGGTTTGTGTCTTTGGAATAAAGAAGAGGGGAATCCCTCATTTGAACTGCTACATGCCCATTAAAAATAAATACCAATGTTTGAGGATACCAAAGCATTTCACTCCCTTTTACTTTTCTGTGGGTACAGCTAGAAATGTCATGCCTATGGCTAGAGAGGTCATCAACTACCCACTCCTGCAACAAATTATATAGGGGGCCAGACACATGAAACAGAAAAAAAACAGACAGAGGACCAAAACTAGACACCTGACTCCAATGTTCAGTGCAAACAGCAGACTGGAGTTCTTTGTGTTTGGAAGCCTTTCAGCTCTAAAATAAAACTACTGTTCATTCTCCAACAAAAGACTGGGATCAAGTATCAAACTTTTTTTCTTTTCTCTTCTTTTTGTTCAACAGCTACCAGCCAGACTTCGTAGCATCCTTCTCCCACAGTTTTTCTCCACAGATGAGAAGAAAAAAAAAAAAACCTTCCTGCCCATTACTTCTTTGGTTATTTCACACCCATTGATCATTCTGCCTGTCCACCTAGCAGAACAGGAGCAAATAAGGAAGAAAACTAAGATAAGACTGGATTTTTGTCCTGGAAAGCTGCAGCACTGTGCTGTTTTCCCTGTTTCCTCTCCCTTTCCCCCTCCTTACCATATCTGCTTTCATCCCTAGAGACATTTCCAATAGCAGATAAATCAGCACTTTGAATTCTTCTTCTGATGTTGTAACAAGCTGGCAACTGGCATGACATGTTGTAGAGAGAAACATGTGAATACCTAAGTCAGAAATAATGAGATTTCTCTCTCATATTCAGCGTGAAATGAGAAGCAAATGGTATCACTACTGAAAACAGAGGAGTGCAAGAAGAGGTGTGGGGAAGGGAGGTGGAACAAGAGGATGTCTAATGCACTTCACTTACTACAGTGGATTTCAGAAGAAAGATTGTCTCACAGGCAGCATCCTTGGAAACAGACTCGGAAGGATGGGACAGTTGCAGAGGGCAGTGTCTCAAATCCAGGCAGCTCCACCCCATAACCCAAGGACACATCCCCTGTGGCCAAGCACTGCTGTGTGATGTGGCCAAATGAACCAGCCCTTCAAACAAAAACATAAGGGACAAAAGGAGGAAACAAAAGAGAAAGGGAATAAAAGGTCCCAGTAAATCAATTAATGCAAAATTCTGCTTCAGTTAATAAGCAGCAGTGGTAATTGCTGTGTGTTGCCTGTGATGAATAGGGGCTGGTTACCGTTACACAACTCATCCTTCTCTGCACGGCTGGGAACCGGCAGAACGCTGATCTCCGCTGAAAGTCTTTAATTATTGTTAAATTAATCAGGGCAGGGTGTCAGGTCTGGGTTCATGCTTAATTGTCCCAATCTCTTGCAGCCTCAGACTCCCACCTTTCCTTCCTTATGCTCCCACCCCCTCCCCTGCCCATGCACCGTTTTTGTATTGGTGTTGTTTACACAGCAGGGAGTCACACAAAGGTTTTTGAGGTCCCTCACTTGCACTGCTTCAGGACTCTGTATCTTCAAAAGCCACAGTGTAACAAAAATCTCTGGAAAGCAGAACTCCAGACAAACCACAAGACAGAGGGTAGAGTATTTTGTCACTAGTGCAGAATTTGGATATGGCTGCTGTTGTTACTTCTTAACACTGGGCATGCAACCTCTTCTCAGTCATGATCTCATTCTCTGGGCTGGCAGAGAACAAGAGGGATCACCATCTTAAACTTTCTTGTTCCCATTAGTGACCACTAAACAGTTTTTGTCTAAAATGAACATAAGCAAGGTGAAAATCTGCTCTAAACTATTTTAGTGCTCAGAGCTGAGTTCAAGAGCCTGTCAGTGGTTAGAAATTGTTTCCACATACTCAGAAGTCTTCAAAAAGCCTTAAGCTCCTAGTTTCCCTCTTCTCTGTCTCCCCAAAATGTAAACAATGAGAGAGATTGGACTGGCATATTCCATGCAGCTTCCAAAGAGTTAAGCCACAGGTACATAAAAGATTAGAGCAAGGAGAAAGAGGCTGTGTTCCATGAATAGAGAGGATAGGACAAGAAATAATGGGAGCAATTAAGGAATAATTAAGTTGTAGCAGAAGACATCTAGGTCAGGTGTAAGAAGAAAATAGGCAAGTAAGAGCAGGAAATTACTTGAATGAATTTCCTAGGGAGACTGGGGGATCTGTCACAAGGGGGTATTAGGAAGCAGACAGACATAGCCTGAAGACATTGAGGTGGTCTGAATGACTTCTTCCAGACCTACAGTGAAGTAGAATGGTCTACATACAGTGAATCAGACTGGTCTAAGGGAGGGCAGTCAGAGATGAGCAAAGCAGCAGCAGGGATCCTGAGGACCTGCTCAAAATAGAACTGCAGTGACAAATGCAGTACTCAAGGTTTGGCACTGTAGGATTCTGAAAATTACCCACACTTCAGTGTCAGTCTAGCCTTTACACAATACATAAACAAGATGGAATTTTCCATGATTCTTATAATACAAACATATAATTTACAGTAAAGTTTTGGAGAAAAAAAAATAGGTGCATTAAATTGGACAGTTTATTTATTAATCAAAAAGCATAAATCTCACAGCACTCTGAGTTCACCATTTTCCATAACTACGCAGAAAAAGTTAACTACTTTTATAATGCAATCTGCATGACATAATCATACTTCTCCCCTTTCTCACTCAGCTGAAATGATCCATAAAGCAAGGCACCAAGGGAACGTCCTGAAAAATCAAATCTGTGCACAGCCAGCATAAGTAATATTCTACTTTCTTTTTTAGCATAGGTTAAAGAAGACTTCATGGAAATTGTTCAGAAAGTTCCTTCATTATTTCTAGGTCATTGACAAGAGTGAGTTTACTGTTTTGAGCAAGAGATTCCCAGTCTAAGTGATCTAATGCATTTAACATTGTGGGGGCTGCTCACAAAGAATTTGGCCATAAATCTGACAGAAGGAGAAAGACTTGAATTCTGAAATCTCCGATAGGATCCCTAGTCATTTATTCCTTCACGTTATTCTATGACTTCTTTGCTTAGGGCTTCTCACCAATAAGTAAAAAACCTTCAGCCTGCTGAAGTTAGGCTGTATAAGAATATATCTTTGCATAATTACATTTGATAAGGAAGCACTTTAGATAAAATGTGGTTGTTGTATCACTACAGTGATTCTTTCTTACTTTCTAAAAATGGAAACAAATTAGCCAAGTCTTTATTATCTAGAAAAAGGCATCTAGCTTCTTATTGGGACTCCCAAATTTGCTTGCCTCAGCTTTACGTTCATCGGGGCTGATATAATTTACATATTTTTATTTGCACTAGAGTGGCAATTTAGGATCATTATGCAATCCCAGCAATATGTATCACTCTGCATGGCTCTGCCCTCCCCACAGTGCTGGGAGTAAGGAATCTAACACCAACATGAGTGAGGCAATAGTCTCTATCTCTTGACTGCTTTCAGCTCCTAGACCTTATTTTGGGATGGTTGAGGGAAGGGAAACCGTGGGAAAGAGAAGAACAAGAAACAAGAAGAGGGACCACAATGAGATTCAACTCCCTCGGAAGAAAATGTCTTTTGCTTTTTATTCAGCTGCGTGAAGCAGCAAAATTAATTAGATAAAATTGGTCCTCAAAAGACACATTTCAGTCAGCCCATTTTTTTTTTCCACTGAAGGGCAGATACAGAATGATCTACTCCAAAGATGAATATGTTGGGGTCCCACTGTGGCAGATAGATGGACTATAGCAGACACTTTCACTGCACTGGGCCATCTTTTTCTTCCCAAATCCAGAGTCACGAATGCCTGTCTTCTCTTCACTCCCCAAACTGCTCTGGACTAAGCAGCTCAGACCAATCCTGGTCTTCAACTGCCTTATTACCTTGGATTATTTTTGTTCTAAAGGTACTTCTTCTAAAGAAGATAGGTCTCCATTGAAACAGTACTACCTATATAATAAAAAATGCTTTCTCATACATGTGCATTGCATGTACCACCTGATTTTCTGAGGGCCACTACACAATTTGCCAAGAATGGCATTTGTGGGAGAGTTCTTATTTTCTTTTCACATATATTAAAAGATCTATTTCACAGGTAGCTGTAGCTGAGACATCATTTTTTTTCCTTTTTATCTTTGAGATGCTTCCATAATAAAATCATTGTGTTTCGTACTATCAGGAGACAGTAAAAGCACAGAGTGGGTAAAACCAGTTCTAGGCACAATGCAAACCAAATCAGGACATCTTGAATTTGCTGGCACTTATTATCCTGCTTTTCTTGTCCACTGTAAGCATCATAGTGTTATTCTTGAAAAATGTTCTTAAAGTCTTTTTTCTGAGTTTGTTTACCCCTGGGGCTAGTATTTTGTAGTGGAATTTTAGCACTGCCAGAAGAAGAGTCAGTTAGACAGAGTGTTAACCAATGCTTGGGCCCCCATGCTTTATTCCCAGATGCCTCTTTACACTATAGTAATTCCTATGTTGTTATTAAATAATTAGAGGTGGGGAAGATGTGAGAAGGAAGTTACATAATATTGGCTTCTACAGATGAAAACATAAAAGATACTTAAAATTCTCTCAAATGGATAATTTCTTAATTATCTTTATAGATTTTCTGCCTGTCTTGCTATTGCTACCACTGCATCTCAATTGGGGTTGTTTAGCCTCAGATGGTCTCACAATTGTTGTTTCATGATGCTTTTGAAAATTACTATAATTTGTTTGTTACTTGTGTTGAAAAAGGCTTGAATTGTGAGCTTTTTCAACAAATGTTTACTGAGTATTACAGAAACCATAATGAAATTTCACTTTGTAATACTTGGTGGTTTTAATTTTTATTATTATGATGTTCCTTTCTTTAATCACCTGAAGCATAACCAAACAGTTAAACCCTAAAGCAGAACTCTTAGGAGTTAAGTTATGGTTAGCTTAGAGTTCTGGAAGTAGGACTTCATTAACTTGAGCAGTGTGTTATTACAGCTTATACATAACAAATCATAGCCATTACTAGCTGAAAATTATTACTTGAAGGCTAAGGAGAAGCAAGATGACAGTCTTACTTGACCTTCCAGGACTGTGTGTCAATTTTCTGTGCCACAAACAAGTTACACAGGATATACTCAGAAGAGAGGTCAAATAAAATTTAAAAAAATATTTTTTCCCTCCTATGAGACAAAATGTGCTTTGGCAATCTTGAGTTTGGAGAGTGGAAAACAAGAAACATGAAAATGCCCTCTCCTGGCAACACTTTTCTAAAGTGGAGACTCAAATGATGACCAGAGTCTCCACTGCCCTCATTATAGCTGACAGCACCTGTTAGTGAACAAGATAACAGAGAACATTTTAGATGGCCTCAACCTCCTCCTTGAGCACAAGATGGAAATGAACAGTGTTACTCTGAGGTGCCTGAAGGGCTATGACCCCAAACCTGTCAGCAGGGAGAACAGAGCTATTTGTCACATTAGAATATCACTTTTCCTTCTCAGAGTAAAATGCTAGAAGTATTTAGCAAAGGTAGTGTTATTCTCCATTTTCAATCTGATTTGCTTGTGGACTTGACAAGAAGAATCTGTGACCAGCCTTTTTCACTGTGTGATGGAAGGCGCGTGCTCTCCGCAGGCTCTACAACAGGATGCTTTCCAGAAACAGCAGCAAATCTGAGAGCAAAGGGCCCTCAGGAAGATGAGTAATGCAGAGAGAAAAGGGAGAGATTTCCGTGGCACAAGGCCCAAACTGCAGCTCTTTATGAAGATCAATCGGGTCTGGATGTTACTGAGCCTGAACAGAGAATGCCTCTGTGTATAAAGAAAGCGCCTGCCCATCACTCATCGCTGTCCCGCGGGAGGCAACTCAGTCATTGGGCTGTCCACTGTCTCTGCTGTAGAATTTGGTGTCAAACCACATCAGCCTGAAAATTGTATTTCTCCAGGCTAGCACTGACATTCATAGTTCAAAAGAAAGACTATAGGCCTGATTCATCCTCATTTCATGCCACAGCAGTTCCACAGAAGTCGGTGGAACTGCACCAGCTCATACCTGGAATGGGGCTGGCTCAGCAGTCGGGAGGTGCTGGGGTCTAGACAGCTTCTTGGGAAGAAAAGCTCCTGCAGGGAGTTCCCACCATGTGAGCAACAACGGTGCTTCTGAGAGTCTGTGCACAGATTTTTGAAAGGGAAAGATTCAGCTCTGTGGGAAGTATAAGCCCAGTATGAGCACTTCACATGGGTATCTCATACAGAAGAAAATATGACTGGCAGGGCATCGATTCCCTTTAGATCCTAACATTGCTTTAATGCAATTGCCACTGCAGTTTGGTGATGTTGTAGTCTCTTCAAATTGCATGCTCTGGAAATCATTTTCACTGCTGCTTTTTATGTTAACATTTTGAATTATTAAGCTGAGTACTTTGAAATCAGCCCTGCTGTGAACCTCTGTGAGGATTGACCAGATGACCTCCAGAGATCATTTCCAACTGAAAAATTTTCCCTGAATTTAAGATTCAGAGATTATTTACTTCTGGTGATGCTTATTCTGCAAAGACCTGTTTCAAACCAGACTCTAGTCATGTAACCCTTTTGTAACCTTTTTTTACTAACAGTGCTAATTTAATAGTGCATTACTGCAAGATCATTACCAACTTATCTACACCAAATCTGCTTTTAACACATTTATTTGTGCATGGGAGTTTGCTGTAATTTCTCCTTACTTTGACATTACTTACACCTGAGAAGCAACTTTTTCCAGAGTGCCACCGCCTGTTTCCCACAGCTTCCATATGGCTTTGAACATCTCACCATTTCTGTTATCCCACAGTAAATGAAGAGAGACTGATGGCAGCCAGAACAAGAAAAACAAATCTCATTTTGTTTTGCTTTTTAATTACAAATAAATAACTTACACACGGCTCTGATATGTGGTGATGTCTCCCTGTGCTCCATTCTGTGTGTCTGTCTATACAGCACGTTTATGTAGAGTCTGTGTAAGCTATTTTCCCAGGAAAAGCCTGTCTAAGCCCCAAACCGACACACCCTGGATACACCACTCAAACACAGACAAATTAAAAATGTGAACATGTTACATCACTCATGTTTCTCTTGGCACTTCACAAGACTTTCTAAATGGTGTGCCAAAAGTGTTTCTGTCAGTCAGGCTCCAGCTCCTCACCACAACAGCAAATGCCAAAGAGATAAAGCAGATTTACTGAGGGAGGATTGCAGGAGCAGGGAGATAGGATGGGCTGCCTGGCCCACACCTCTCCAGTTACTCTGCTGTCCTCTCACCACCACCCATATTCTTTTCAGCACTGCACTATGGTGCTTTCCAAAAGGGCTGTCTCTGCCTGGTGGCACCGCTGGAGCAAACCAGTCCATTTGAGCTGGTAAGCCTGTCAGTTATTATATAAAAGATGTTCCAGTTTTGCACTATATAAATTAAGTTTGACACTACTGCAGCAGGACCTTTATTTTTCCTGTATATCCAGTTACACTTGATGAGAGTTAATAACTGCAGGCAGTAAGAGAAAGACAGTGCTTTCAGGAAAAATAGTGAGGAATCCAATTCAGGGGATATGAAGATGTTCCTTGCAGTGAAGAATTTTTAAAATTACCTGGCAGTCGAAACCCCAAAACACTTACCTGTCATTCTCTTTGATCTTTGGTGCTCAGCATGGTGGCTTGTTGTACATGGCATCTTTCCTTCTCCTGCTTGTTTTGTGCAGGAGCTATATTTCAAGGCATCAGAGTGCTGAAGGCTGTTAGTAGAAGGTATCATTTGTGTGGCCCTTATCCTGATTAGCTGTGTTTCCACATGTCCTTTAATTCACCCAACTAATCCTACTGATATCATGACCTTTATCTTTTACCTCCTTTATCACTCTCAGCTAATGAACTAGTTCCCATAACCTAGGTCAACCATTACAAATAATCAGCCAGGACTGAACTCCATAGCTTTTGTCAGCAAAACCAAAATACCTTTGCTTTGCCAAACTCAAAGCATAGCTACAAGCTAGAAATCAGATTATAATGTATTTGTAGCAAATATTTTATATAAATTCTGGCATTGTTTTTTCTTACTCAAATATTCCATCAGATATTTGTCTGTTATTTCAGACTTTGACTAACTTGACTATAAAATAATATTCTGCAGACATTTGCCACAAATCATTGCATTATGTTTGAATGCACTCTGATAGAAAAGCAAGCTGGAAGAAAGCAGCCATGTCACGTCTGGAGATAGCACTTGTGTTTGGACTGTGCAACCAAATTTGGACTACGGGAAAAAGATACAGCATCATGTCAGGAGACTCCTCCCTATTCTACTTTGATGCACACACAGCTTAGGTGGCATCAGCAAGCAAGCAGGCCAGTATTAAGAATGAAAAATGATGACTTACATGCTTAAGCCCTGAGCATTGTTTCCTGTGTGGAAAGAAAGCTAAGAAGACAGAAAACTCAGCAATCTGCAAAACTGGACATTATTTGCTTCACCTGGAAGAGTGGAGCCCAGACTTCTCCTTGGAGGCAGCAAAAGCCATCACAACAGCACGGTGAAATGCCAAGATATGCAACCAGACAACAGGAATCCCCTCATTGCATATTACAGTCACCTGGAGCTGCCATGCACCTGAGCAGTGACTTCCCATGCTCACCACCAGCAGCCTTTGGAAACAGCTACAGACACAATCTGTCTTCCCTCACAGGAGCTAATCTAGCCTGGAGAGTGATCCCATAGTGGGGAGCAGACCTCATCCAGGCTCACCTCGTATATCTGCCCCATTGGCTAGGTATACGCCAGATTGTCCTACGTAACACCCAAAGTTTGTTTTACTGGTCTAAGCAAACAGAAAGGGCAAAACCAAAAACCAAACGAACCAAAAAACTCAAAAGCATCCTACTTCTCCATATTTGCACAACAAATTTAGTGACTCACAGTATCACTAAACTAATGGTGTCAATAGGACCAAAGCACACAAAGACCAGTGACCCACGGCAGCAGCAACTATTCTGCCTGGCATGGTACCCGTAAAAGGCATCCATCCCCCCTCTCCCAACTGCAAACAAGGATCATTGTGTCTTTCCAGTGATCCGTTCTGTTTGCTGAAAAGCTGAAACAGGGCCAGTGGTTCTTCTGTTGGCATCCCAGTCCCCTTTTCGGCTGCATGCCTTGTTCTCTCCTTCTACCCCCAGCCAACCAGCTCGCTTAAACAGCCGACAGCATTCGTTTTGATTTATCGTGCAGTTATGGCCCGAGGCCAGACCTGAGCTGGCAGGATCAGTGGAGGACCAGCATCGTCCTATTCAGCTACACACAACCTACTTGTTGTTCTTTTGGGAACCAGTGACTCAGACATAACTTTATTGCGGCCTGGCAGCTGGTGGGACCGGGTGAAACGTAAAGAGACAATAACTCTGGCACCCATCAGGCCCTGGAGTGCAGAGCAGAAAGCCTGATTGCAAGCCTCTTTCAAACCCTGGCATAATTAAAACAACATTACCATTTTTGGTGACAGATTTTCACCTTCTGTAAACCCAGACTTTCTGTGAGTGTTTTTTTTTTACCAGTTTATTATGCCTGAAAGTCAGTGGATTATAAAACAGAAAAGCAAGACTTCTTTCTTTTTTTTTTTGGGATACTGCTATTAGAAAAATCACTGCAGCCTACATTTGGGGCTGTATTTTATTATTATATATTTGGGGTGGACACTTGACTGCGCCCTTGGCAGATACCTGGGGGACAGCAGAAGAACATAAGGGTTTACTCTTTTGTAATGTTCCAGACAAGATCTTTTCTCAGGTGCTGTTTCTGAAGTGGGCAAGTGAGAGAAATCTTATATTTATCATAGGCAATCTTTCTCTCTTAGGCTGTGGTTTCAGAGGAGAGCAGGGCAGCCCCATATGACGCCCTGTGTTGCCACATTCTTTCCTCCTTGCCCATTGCCTGCTCACATCTGCTGCAGTGCCCTTCCAGTCCTGCTGATAGAAATGGTTCTGCGGGCATGCTGAGCCAAGGAACCAAGGAACTCATCTGGGTGGATAAGGGAGGGCAAACAAAGCATTAAGTCACCCTAAACTGAAAACAATTGCAGCCTGTTTGCCTCCATGCAGGGTATTATTCTGGGTACCTGCTCCTTCCCAAAGGGCCACAGCCCTGCCAATAAGCATCGCAGCATCCCTGTAATGCCCAGCAGAGCACATGTCCTGCAGGTAGCTTTGCAAATGCCCTAGCTAGAAATCCAACTCCTTTCTGTCTTCTCAGTTACCAAGGATCCTACCAGTACCAAACTACATGTCTTTCCATAAATACAGATTTTAGCCCTGCCTTAACACTGCTAACAGAGGACAGTAAGGGAAGAGGAAACATTTTCAGGGCAGTCACAGACTAAACACATCTCTCTCTTTTTCCCTTTCCAGGATGCAAGACAATGCTGTTACTATATCCTCAGGGCTATTTACACACCTATGCAGCCCATGCATGTCCCATGCACCTGAGGCAATGCCCACTCCTGGTCTAGGCAACTCCAGCACCTGATCTCCCTCCTCCTCACATGGCAGCTCAGTGTCCTATCCCCTCCCCCAGTTTCAATTTTTGTCTGCTCTTCTACAGGGAATAAGTCCTGCAGTTGCCTCAGCAGCTGCTCTTCCCTTTCCCAAGCAGCAGCAAGAGCTAAATTGACCTAATTCCTGCTTGTTTCCCTGCCACCCACAGAATCTGAAATAGCAGCAGTGAAAACTGCCAAGGCGCTCGTCAGCGGCCGCTCTGCCGCAGCGCGGGACCCGCTCACGTTCACTCCATTTTCTGCAGGTCCCACAACGCTTAGAAACTTCTCAGACTGCAAGTTTTGAAACCTGTAAAAGTGGTGGACAATTACTGCAGACAGCCCCTTAAGGCAGCCTCAAGGACAAGTGGATTTTTTGTACCCTATGGCACATCCTCGTGCTCTTTATACTGCAAACATCAGACATATCTATTTGTACAAATCCACGGATAGGTCACTCAGCTGCTCTCTCACCTGCTTTTCACTAGTTTGAATTTGCAGCCAGGTTTGGACTATCATGCTGACTTTTTTTTTTTCCTTTTAATGAAAGCTGGGACACTCATGATCAAAACTTCTAGCCAGAACAGGAGATGAATTTGCGTGTGTAATTCAGTAGTGAAGTAAGCTGTCACCTGCCAGGCAATGTGAGTAACCTGTTACAGCTTCATCAGAAATAACTCCCCCTTTGCTGACATCTACAGCCTCAGAGATGTTAAAACTATATAAAAAATTACTCTTTCCCTCCAATGGCAACACACTGCCACAATCCAAGCTACCCAACTGCCCCCAGAATTTACCAAACTACAAAGCAAGCAGGAGTGGGAGCATTTAGAGCATTTATGTTAATTAGTGTGTGGAAAGGGAGCCAAAGATATGGTAAGATTTGATACGGCATATGGGATCCAATAACATGCAATTAGAGGTAGAAAGCAACCCCCCCTTAACAGTGTAGATTTTCAGCTGCTTATTAAGGCTTTTGGTTCAAACTTCTGACTGAAATTTTGTATGCCGTAATTGCTACTATTCTGATAATTAAAGCTTACTATAGTGCAAAAACAAAAGGGCATTTCCTAACCTCTGAGTGTGTGCCTCTGCAACTTTACTCATGTGGTTCCCAGGAGCAGCTGAAGGGGAAGAAATTGTAAGTCTCTCAGTCTGAACATGAGCAATACTGGCATCAAAGTTCTCCCATACTTGATAGGCATCAGGCAAGATGCAAATTTTAACAGAACATATTTTCTGTCCTTGCATCTGCACTGTGGTTTTATTACTCTTGAGACTCAAAACAATCTCAAATTTATGTGGAACTCCTGTGTCAGTCAGACAAGAGATATCACAAAACATAACAGTGGCCAAGCATTATCCAAATAGTCCTCCTTCCCATTCCTCTGGCAAGGGGAATGGTTAGCAATAGAAAAAGCTCATAAGTTATGATAACATGAAACACCAGATTTCAATACTTAACTGAAGTTTCTGTAGGTATCTTGGCCACTTCCCTATCCCAACCCTCATCAGCACAGCAACCAATGACTGTCATTCACTTAAGGCTTGCCAAAGCTTCCACTAAGAATTTCTGGCACTGCTTAGACTCCTAGGAAACCTCAGAGCCAAACAGTCTGTGTAATAACTATGAAAATTGTATTATTAGCTTCTAAACAGAAGCAGCATGAGACTACAAAGGAAATATGCAGGCTGTCAGAGGCACTGAGAGAAGGTGTCAGCTACAAATTAATGGCTATTAAAACATATTATTTGTTCCAAAGTGTTAAAAATGAGATTTTTTAGCTCTGACAGCAGAAGAGGTGGTGGTGTCAGGTCCCACACTGGCATGCCACCTCTCTCAGCTGCTGTTGCCAGTATTTCAAAGCTGTCAATTGGTACCATTTAGATACTCCTATGGAAGCCTCAGGAGAAGCAAAAGGAGGCTTCATTCTTTTCCTTTGGTTTAACTAAGGTAGAGACATTCCTCTTTTGGCTGTGCTGCCAAACATACATGATTAAAGAAACGAAGGCAGAGGAGCAGAGATCACCTCAAGTTAACATGGATGGATGACTTGAGCACAAATCTAACTGGTGGGTCCCTCTTCATTGAGAAACTGAAAGTACAACTAGTTAACAAAGTTTTGGCTCAGTTAAGCACAAGTGGCTTTGACATCCCAAACTCAAGGTTCCACAGGTTTCCAAACAGCAGTATGAAAGCACAGAGACCCTCACAAGCATTTTCACTGATCTTCCCATTTTTCCCATTTTAAATTTACCACCTCAAAGCATCACTCTGTTATATGAAACAGCCTGGGAAAATTAATTGGGCAGGCTAAAAGCCAGGCCAGTGGCAGGCAGAAGTCTCTATTCTCTGTAACAGGCAGTGTCTTAGCCATGCCAGCTCTTTTTTGTGGAGTGGGTCTGTGGAGGGAGGTGTGTGTTAATCACTGCTATTGTAGATGGAATTAATTCCATATGTGCTGCCACACAAGACACTTGGGGACTAGAGGCTGGTACTGCTAAGTGGAAATACTGCTGAAGTATTTTCACAGCACTTGTAAGGAGAGGGAGCAAGTGTGGCACACACTGGTGCTGCACAGCCCACAGGTGAAGAAAGGACCATTGATTTTAATCTGTTTGAAAATGTTTTTGTTGAACCTACTGCAAACATACTGATGGATATTTGTAGGTCCAAGTTAAATAACTTGCCACAGCCACAAGAGCAGGCAGGTGGAGTCAAGGCTTGGCATGGCGTGCAACACCTGCATTTCATGCCAGCACTTCTTGAAAAATCTCCATATAGGTCCCCGAGGCCTGGAAAGCAGGGGCAGGAATGCTCAAGGATATGGGATGTGTAGAGCTTCAGAAAAGTTAGGCTGATTTCAGAGCATCCAACCACCTGTCTCACCACAGCCACAGCTCAGGTGCTGCAAGACCAGCCTACCAGGGACACAGACCTGAGACTTCCCTGCTCCTGGCTCCCTTGTGACTGCTGGCTGGGTGGGGACACGGCAGAGACAATGCAGAGAAAGTTTTCTCGAGAAGCTGGTGCCTGTCAGAATTACATTGTCACTAGCTCAGAGTCACAGACTTGTTCAGTTTCAAGTTGGCATTGTCTAATGGAAAAAGTTTTGTATCAGAATATGCCCAATCAACACATCTGAATATAAAATGATGAAGAACTTTCCCTGAGTCCACTGTGTCTTGGGACAGGCTATCTGAAAATCCAGGGTACTTCACATATTTCTCAGTGATCTTTGGGGTGTAAAATTAAATGGGGACTTCAAAACTCCAGCCTTTTAAAGCCATTTCTGTCTAGAGATCTAGGACCAGCCTAAGGTACCCCTCCTTTACCTGGTCAAAAGCACTAAAATATCACAAATTTGGTGCATCTGTAATTACATTGACACTATCAGCTTTTGAAAACTAAAAAAAAAAAAAAAAAACAAACCTAAAAATAAAAAAAGTACCCCTTTAATATGTAACTCAATATTCTATCCAAGGCCAAAGAGCAGCAATTCTGACCTAGTTACTTACTAATTTCTCTTTTGACTGGATTACATCGTTGTAGAAAGATGCACAACTGACATCAACCTCAGACTCTCACTAAATGTCACTTCATGCAGAACTCAGGTGCTCAGAATGACTGAGATGATGAAAGGACATAAAAGTCTGAAGTGTAAAACAAGGGGACCCAGGGGTGGAAAGGGGAACAAATACTGACAGCCTGCACTGGTAAACACGCCAGCAAGAATTCACACCATGGAAGTTAGGAAGGGAGCTTAAATTAGAGGAGGTATTGTTATTCTTAAGGTTTGTAATCAAAATCCTGTGGTTCCAATTAGGAAAGAAAAGATGCCTGGACAACATGCTATTACCAGCTTTTTGGCAGGAAAAGCCATTTACAACAACCAGGCTGCCTCTCCTGCACTCAAGTATTTGTTTTTGCATTCAAGCCTTCCCAGACTCAACAGCTCTTGGAACAGCCACACTTGTACAGGGCAAAGTCCATATCAGATGGACCATCAAGCAGAATAAAGTGTTATTACTTTCTCAAAGCTGCTATTCAGTCACACCCCTTACATTATTTCTGTGAAAATGAGGGAGTGATTTCAATTATGGAAGTATGGAAATTTCAGTTATTTGAGTAGGGATAAAAAGAAACTGAAAATAGGAGATGAGCTGTTGGCTTTTTTTTTTACCTTCAAGGCTGAAGTTCATAGTAAAGCTCCTCAGAATAACACAAAGCACCTTTCTTTTGATTGTGCTTTTCCACCTGTCAGTCTTTGAAACACATCTGGGAGCACCCCAGAGCTGTGCAAGTTGCTGAGTGTTGGAGGTGTTCGGCTATACTGGAGCAGAAACAAGAAAAGGAAAGGAAAGGATGTTCACTAAGACTAGCATGGCCTAGAAAGAACTTTCTCCATAGGGGCTCCTAACATCAGACTCATGCTCTGCATGAGCCACAGGAAGACCTCTTCTCTCTGCCTCTCTTTCCTTCTTTCTGTGTCTTGATCTTCAGTGTCTTGAGTCTCTTGGGAAAGCTCCCTTTCAAGTTTCACTCTTCCATGCAGTCTCAACCCAGTGCAGAACTGCATGTGTTCAGCAGAAAATGTCCTCCACTTTTTTTTCCCCATGTTATTTAAAGCTCCACTTCATTATATTTACTGGTATTCTGATTTTAATAAATAATAATTGCATGCTTCTTGGAGGCTCTAGGCATCTTAATGCGTAATTAATCATAGTACCAAACCCCATGAGCCTTCAAATCATCATTAGAAAGAAAATCTTTCAGCCAAACACCTTGGTAAAAAAATGAGATCCTTTCCCTTAATTGTTCTGGGAAGCACAAATGCAGCTCTCTTAAATGGATGTCTTCTACACAGTGCCCACAGATCTGGGCTCAGACCAAATCAGGGAAATAAATTCCAGAGATGCACAGTCCCCACACGGGCACATCCTACCAGCACCCCTCTCTCTCTGCAGCACAGTGTGTCATTTTGGAATGACCATGAGGAGAAAGAAGAGGGAAAGAAAAAAAAAGGGAATATCCCTTCTCTTCAAGTGATGTAAGAAGAAATATGCAAAGTGAAACTTCAGGAACAAAACACTACAACATGGACATGGGCAATTTCACAAGGCTGCTGTTAAATGACAAGCACTCCTCTTCTCTGAAAGGTGTAAGTGGAAGGCTTCAGAGGTGCTTTAGTTCTTTTTCTACCCAACACCTCCTTAGATCTGGAAAGTTAAACTCAATCCAATTTCCTTTACAGTAAACATTACCCTTAATTACAGCTGGGGAGTCAGCATGTATGCCTAACAACAACAGAAAGTTACTTCTGGTCTACACAATGATATTAATCATAATCTAACCTAAATGAGCACCATGGCCACAGGCAGAGGGTTTTCTCTTGCCCAGACAGAGCTCCAGGTTAGCCCTGTCCCTGTGTTCTGTGTTTGCTCAGGACTCACAGAGATGGGGAGTTTGACCCTCCCCACCAGCCTCAATGAACAAGTACAGCTATCTGGGAGCAGCAGCACAATGTTTCCAATGGCCTTGGTGCCAGTGGTCTGGCCACCCTCACTGCACCTCCTGCATGCACCATGGGCACAGCCACAGCCATTTGTGGCTCTCCCCAACACAGCTGTGCTGCAAAGCTCCAGTTTCCCCAGTTTGTAACTTCCAGCTCACTCTGTTCACCTGTGGTGCTTGCTATTGGCACAGCCCCATTTCAGGGCTAACCCCTCAGCAATCCTAACAAGTAAGAGTAGACAGCTTGAAAAACAAGCTTAAATGACAGCTTATTTCCTTCTAATGATTTAAATTCCCCTTCAGTTTTCACGTCCTCTACACAATGAAGGAAGGTCTGATATGTAAATGGTTACTGGCAGGGCAGAATGAGCAAATGGCTAACTTATTTTTTTTAGATGGAGTAATACAATAAAAAGTGTGCAACCTACTGTATTGTGCCCATGAACTTTATCCTTCTGAATAACATACAGTGTCCAAGAAAAATTTCCTGCTCTGAGAGTCTGCAGCCTGGGACCAGAGCCCAAAGACTCCCAAGAAGCTCCAGCAGATGGTAAACAGCTGCATGTCCTGAGGGAATGGCTAACCTGGCAGTGGTTTCCCATATACTAAATCCTCATTGCTTTAACAAGGTTGCCTGGAAGTGGCTTGAACAGAAGTAAAGGGAATGCTGCTCTGATCAAGTGACTCATAGAAAGAGAGAGGGAGGTCTTAAGATACTCTCTGGAAAGGATTTCAAAGCTGAGCATATTGTTCCAGGAAATGTTTACAGACTGGAAAAGAGGAAGTTTTGACTTTCATTGGCTTATTCTGTTGCAACACGGCATGCTTACCAAAAATACACAAAGAGAGGGAAAAGAAAAGCTCCCTTCTGAAGAAGAGCTCGGCAGGAAGCAAAGGGAATGCAGCTTTGCCCACTTTACAGTGCCAGCCAACAGGGGAAAATGAACTGCATCCTGGCTCCACAAGGCACACTCAAACTTCAGCCCCATGAACATATCAAAAGGGAACAAATACCAGAGTAAACCAGAGAGGTCAGAGCATGAGGAGTATACTCTCCCTACAGTTTTTAGGGCCATACATGTCATATGCTACTCACTTTACAGATGCCAAAGAAGACAGTGCTCCTCCCTGGAGATGTTTGCAACATCTGGGAGGTGGAACAATTACAGAAAGACTATATTTAGGGTTGTGGTGGGTGAAGGCATTTTTTTGTTTTTACAGATTGAACAAGTTCACAACAACCAACAGAAAAAGCAGGACTTTATGGATGCTCCTGTGAAAGGGCTTAAGAAAATCATGTTACATTTTAGGTCAGAGGCTCCTAACCTTTTCTACAGCTCAGGCTCCTTTTGGTAAAATGTGCCTACCTATCTAGTCCTTCAGTTACCACACTGTTCCGAGCCACTGTAATTTCATTCCTCTAATCCACCTGGGATGTCTCCTCTCGTTCTCTGCCAAGAGGCTGCAAGATCCTCCTTTTGCTGCCACTGGGGTTTTGGCAGCAGCATAAGCCCAGAGGAAGAGCTCCTGCTCCTCTCTACCCCTGCAGAGGGGCCAGGTGCCAGGTCTGTGAGACAGCCACACTTCAGCTGCTCCTCACTCTGGCTGAGCTACCGACCGACTCTCCAAAGAAGTGTTGTCCTTCCAGCAGAAAGAGCTGCAGGAACAGAGGTCTCTGGAGGAACTAGGTGAGAACAGCCCATGAGAAAATAAGGGCTAAAACAACAGAGCAGACCCCTCAAAATTCACTGCATCCTTCTGTTCTGAAGTCTCAGAGCATCTCCCCTTTTTCTCCCCACTCCATAAACCTGACTCCAAAAAGGAGCGTGAGGTCTTTCAAATGGCCCCAGAGCTTGTTGGAAGAACAATGAAAACAAAGGGTCATCACAGGCCATGACAGCAGTGATCAACCCAGTATCCATCAAAGGTGAAATGATGTTCATTTGGACTGACAAAAAGACAAGGAGCCTGATGTAGAAGGAGTGGAAGAAAGTTTGGCAAGAAGGTAAGCATTTCAGTCCTGGAGATGAGTGCTGGAAGATGACAGGACATGCAGGTATCATCCTCAGCTCTTTTTGCAAACCATATATACCCATTTTCTTAAACTGCAGAAAGCCTAATGGGGGGGGACCAAAGCCAAACCACTAAGGTTACTTTGTTCTGAAGCCATTTTCAAAGAAACAGAAGTCCTCCAGATGTCAATACTATGCTAACCTGAGTCCTCCTAAGAGGACTAGCTTTTGCTTGGGAAATGAAGGGTCCCTGCAGTTTGGTGACAGATATTTTGAAATCCTAACCTATTTGACAAGATATTAGTCAAAAAGCAGCCAGAATGTGTGAATTAATGGGACCCATATGTAACTGCCTAATAGTAACCACTTGCTTAATACTGTGTAGCTAAATGGTATAACAAAAGAATTAGCCAGTGACATCCACTTAAGAAATATGATCCAATCGATACTCTGATTTCTTTTCAAGTGCTGAACTGGTTTTGACACATATAAAAATGTGGTTTCAATCAGACCAAACTGCACCACAAAAAAGCCTTGTAAAGAAGCCCAGACCTGTGGTCTTTAAACAATGCACTGAAGTAAAGAACATTCACAATGGGATTGAAACTGGGAGAACGAGGGGAAGAAATAAGTGGTCCCTCAGTCATTATTACCAGCCATGAGATCACACAGACCTTTCATCTTATATTATCAATCTCCCTTTATGCCGGACATACAATAAAATATGTAGTGTCGGGCAGAGCTTTAACAGGAGGAGCAGTCAAATTCCCCTTGCTTTTCTCCTCCTGACTGCCCTCATTTACATTAACTTCTCAGCAAACAGTAATAGCTAATGGAGCAAGACTGCTGCAGTCCTGGTTCAGTGACACTGGCTAACTGGGAACACTAAAAGGATGCTCAAAAACACAGACCAAAATGACAGCAACTGACACAGGGGGAAAAAACCCAAACAACTGAAAATGAAATAAGAAAATAACCCTCCCCCAGACTAAAATATGCCCCAGACCAGGGCCCACTACAGTGTAATATTTTTATGAAGAAAACCCAGTGATCACAGCTGGTCTAATTTTCTGTATGTCCAAACAGGAGCTGAATGAAGTTTCCTCCTGGCAATGGTCTCAATCCAAGCCCTCAACACACCAAGCGCTTACTGTCTTGGCTCCAGCAACACACAGTGCCTGAACAACGTCCCACCTGCAGTTTTAAGATTGTGTTTCATTAAACTGAATTATCTTTGTGCAAAATGTACAGATTAGCTCCCTGGCTAGCTCATATTCATAAGTACACACAAGCACCAACAAAGCCAGACATGTTTGATCCCATGCAGGGATCAATGGCAAAGCTAATTGAGCCTTCATAGACTGACTGAGGGTAACACATCTCCTGTGCATCAGGAGTCAGGGGGAGAGGGCCAGGAGGAGCACACATCCTGAGCAGTATGTAGGGAGAGCATGTGTCTATCCCCTCATCTGTAAGCTTACCCTCTGACTGTGCTGGCAGGCGACACAGAAAGATGGCCATGAGCTCTGCACGCATATGAAGAGCTTAAAAATCATACAGGCCATGGCAGCCCATGGCAAACAAGGACACTTCCGTTTTACAGCTGAATATATCACAAGCACCTCAAGAAATAGGCTGCCACTCTTCCTCAAACAGGTTAGTGCTCATTTTACAGCTTCTGGCATTGCTGCTGTTCCTCCTGGAGCTGCCCCAATAAGTGCTGAGGCCAACACCTGCAGCCTTTGAGGGAAGCCAGCCCTATGCTGTCCTCAGGGTGCAGCTGCAATGCATTCACTGCCTTGTCACATGCATGCCTCCACGAGATTCGTGTTAGCTGAGCTTGCATCCTCATAGGGCTCTGGTTGTAGCATCAAGGTGCTCCAGTGAAGCTGCCTGCTGCAGTATGTGGCCAGCCTTTGCAGCTCTTTAGCAGGCTGCAAAACTGGGGTGGTGGCAGGCAGACAACTATTGATACCAACATGGCTAAAGACTTGGCTGTGTTTCTGTGGAGTCCCAGCAGGCTCTACAGAGCAAAGGTGGTGTGGTCCATCTCCTCCATTCAAGCTACAAAATTAAGAACTCAGCACTCAAGTTTCTCGGCCTACCAAACATTAACTTTCCCAAACCATGTCAGGATCTGAAAGAGACTTGTTAAAAAAAAAAAAAGCAAGTTCCAGCTTTTTAAAAGCTTTGAGTTTTCTTGGCTATTCTTATCAAAGCTCAGAGTAGGTTTTAAGAGCCAAAGAACTGTTCTCCTGGTTGTGAAATCTGGCTTCACAGCTGACTGAGAATGGATAGACATGAGTAGGTTTCTTTGCTTTCTGAAACAAATATTCATTCCCACATAACTGAGTCAAACATTAACAGTAATGTCTTACTCTAGGAGCCCATAACAACATGAAAGGTGAACATGCAGATTTAGAGCAGTCAGCTTTCAGAAGAAGACAAGGCTGATGCCAGCAGTATCTCAGGGAGGGCTTCATCCCCTTGTATAAAAGAAGCTCATGTAACCCAGCTCTGTACTATCTAGGAGTAAAGAACAATTTCTTTGTTGCTTTCATCTGTTTCTTAATTTTGCTATTCTTTATTCATGATCTCACTGTCAAGATGACAAGCCATCCTGAAAAGAAGGACATCATGCCAGTTAGGATAACAAACCTTTCACCAGATAAAGGACAACAAATAATCAGCAGTTCAAATCAAGTCCCCACTCCTAAGGGAAAAAAACAAAAACAAAACCAAACAAACAAAAAACCCCTGTAAACTCAGTATTTGAAGCAATTTTTGCCCTAGCAATTAAATGTTTCCTCCATGTTCATGAACTGCCTAGCACAAATCTGAAGAATCCCCACAGCTTGGGATGGGAGGAAAGGAGGGGGCTGAGGCACATCCCCCTTCTCTGCAGGTATAATCTCATACAAGGGGGTGAGAGGAAAGATTCTGCAGCTGCAAGTGCCATATGAGACTGAGTACACTGCACCATGTCAACTTCACAGAGCAAAGCCGACATATTAATAGCTAGAGAGAAAAAAATACCAGTTAAATGTTTGCCAAAACTTTTTTAAGAAGGACCTGTTCCAAAAAAGGTTATTCCACAACTAGTTCATCTTAGGAGCAGACAGATAATCTGGTGAACTGTAAGGACAATCCCTCTGTTTCAGAGGATGGAGTTACTAAAGCCTCTGAAATGGCCCATTGGTGAATTGACACTGATGTTAACCCTGTAATAACACCACTGCAATAAAAATAGAGAACCACTATTCACCAAGGAGTACAAAAGGGTAAAGAGCTGATGGATTTATTCACATTTATTTTGAAGTGAGCTAAAAGCAAATGTAAATTTCAAACTCTGCCCCTCAGCTCCATCTCATCACTTTTAACCTTACTTATTAAAAAAATCCAAATATAGTGTAGTGATCTTCGGACTTGGATTTGCAATTCACAGGTTACTGCATTAAGATCCCAAGTGCTAGCAGAACTCAGGCATGTTTTTATTTAATTTACACATTTCAGTCATAGACTAAGACCTGGAAGAGAGATTTTCTTTTTTGTACAGTGGGCCACAAACAATATGGGGGACATTTTCCCCTCTGCTCAAGAGAGTGCAAAATATTGCCATAAAATCCTGCAATAGTTTCCTTGAGAAAAGGCAAGTTATACATGCCTGGTACACATTTAAATGCTTGTTGACATGACTCAGTCCTTGAACAGTAGTCTTCCTGTGGATACACCTGCTTATGGGAGAGTCTCTCTCCCATTGTCTTCAGCCACCTGTCACTCTACTGCAGACACCAGACATTATTCTTCATCATCCCTACCACATCCTGAAAGGCAAAGATCTCCCTCAATTGCTTCAGGCAAACATCAGCTGGGTTAGTTTAAATAACTTGGTGGTTCAAGCTAAGCCAGTCCCTCTGGGTTTTAATTCTTCTAAGACCTGTTCTATCCAAAGTTTCCATAGTGGTTTGACTACTTCAGCTAGGGTGTGATGCTTTACTTGTAAAATTAAAGTGGTAGGCACAGATGTACTTACACTGATACAAAATATTTCACAACACAGTAGTTCATTTATCCTTTATGCTGTGAATACCTGCAGCAGAGGAAACACCTTTGCACTGCCACTAGAACGTCCATGAACATCCCATGTAAACTTCATAAGGTTCAACAAGGTCAAGTGCCAGGTGCTGCACCTGGGTCAGGGCAGACCCCTCTATCAATAACAGGCTGGGGGATGAACAGATTGAGAGCAGCCCTGCCAAAGAGGACTTGGGGGTGCTGGTGGATGAGAGGCTGGACATGATCCAGCAATGTGCTCTTGCAACCCGGAAAGCCAACTGTGCCCTGGGCTGCATCCAAAGCAGCATGGCCAGCAGGTGGAGAGGGGGAATTCTGCCCCTCTGCTCTGGTGAGACCCCTCCTGGAGTGCTGCATCCAGCTGTGGGGTCCTCAGCACAGGAAAGACATGGACCTGTCAGAGCAGGTCCAGAGGAAGCCACAAAGATGATCCGAGGGGCAGATCAGCTCTCCTATGAAGACAGACTGAGAAAGTTGGGGCTGTTCAGCCTGGAAAAGGGTCTAGACAGAACTTACAGCAGCCTTTCAACACTTAAAACACACCTAAAGGAAAAATGGGGAGGGGATCTTTATGAGTTTAGTGATAGGACAAGAGCTAATGCTTTTAAACTAAAAGGAAGAAATTTTTTACAGTGAGAGTGGTGAAACTCTGGAATGGGGTGCCCAGAGAGGTGGTAATATTTCCATCCCTGGAAATATTTGAGGTCAGCATGAGCAACCTGATCTAGTGGAAGATGTCCCTGTTCACTGCAGGAACGTTGGACTAGGTGAGCTTTAAAGGTCCCTTCCAACCCAAACTACTCTATGATTCTGTACCAAAAAGATGATGCCAATTTTAGACTTCTGCTTTCAAATCAACATAATGAAAGTAATTTGTACAAAAACACACCTTGCAAGCAGCCTTGTTCAATTGTGTTCAGCCTCCTGCTTCATCCATTTGTACTGGTCCCCACTCAAGATTCCTGTTCTTGTTTAACTGAGCAGCTTTTTAAATGCTCTCCATGTGCATCTGCAGGTGCCACAGTGGTGGAAAGGCAAGGGTGGGGATGTGCTCAGGTGACAGGAGCCCTCACGTTGATGGCCCCCACAAAGCAGTGTGACCACATGCCTGGTGGATTTTATTCAATGCACTGCCTTCCCCTCTCTCCCCTGTGCTAAGCAGGTGCATTTTCCATCATTCAGCACAAATGTGGGTGGTGTAAATATGAAGGGACAGAGAGCAAAGAAACTTTTCTCCTAACTTCTCAGTATCACTTTAATAGGTGATTTTTGGGGAGACATGTGAGCACATGCTATTTGAACCAAAGAGAAGCTGGTTGCTGTAAGCAGGATGTATGCATATTCAATAACATGAAAGCAAACCCCTCTGTCAAGAGCAGTGCCAGATACCTTTCTCTACCAGCAGGCATGACAGTGGCTCAAAAGGACACATTTTAACAGGGTGAGAAAATACTAATGCCCCATTTCAGTCCTGGCATCCTCATCATCACAGATGCCAGAAAGGATTTGCCACAAGGGGCTGAGGGGAATAAGTAGAAATTTTTCTGCTGATTATCCAGACAAGACCACCCATCCATTTCATTGGAGGCTTTTCAGTCATCACTAGTGAATTGGAAAGTGAGGTTATACATCCTAAGCCATCCAGTCTGGCTTTTAGATTTTATAGTTTTTAATTTAAATTCTCTTGTTTAATCCTTCCATCTTTCTTTTCTGCTGTTCTGGAGACTGTAGTATCTCATGGGCAGAAAACAGAACTGAGGGGGAGGGCAGGAAGGGAAAAAGAACTACAAAAGTGATCAGGTCAGCCAAAGCAGGCAACATAAGAAAACAAAATGTCAGCAGTAAAAGTAGAGACTGAAGGGACTGGCAGGGCAGCAAAGCAAGCAGAGAGATATAGGGGTTTTCCACAGAAGATAATCTTTAAAGCAACAAATCAACTCAGGGCATTGTCATAAAATACTCCCCGTACAGAGGGTAACTCACTCCTCCAAACACGGGTGGAGAACGACCTCTTCACTCAAGCTACAGTCACCCCCTAAGCTTTCCCACAAAGGGCAGAAAGGGAGACACAAGTGACTTGGCCAAATATTGGCAATGAGTCGTAACTCCACCCTGCCTTTTAGCTATTGGCAAGGATGTGTACATCCAGCAGAATACTGTGGATTTTATCAGGACTGGTTTTTTAATACATCCATAATATTAAAAAAATTAAAGAAAAAAAATTATACAGGTACCTCCTTACTAATCAAGCTGACAGCCCTCAAGAAAACCCAGTAATCACATCCAGCAACTTTATTAATTGCATATAGTGGTTTTCTTACAACCCAAACTCCTGATATCAGGTGATTGACTGGAAGCTAAGATTTCCATTTTAGTGAGAGGAAATGAAAAAAAAAATAAAATTAAATCTTATGGTTGTGGAGAAGCATCTATAGATGAGCAAAAGTTTCAAAACAGAGAAAAGTTTGAAATAAACCAAAAGCATTATTACATTCAAATTTTAGCAGGCTTTTTTGTTTTAATAAACATCACTGTTCTAAGACTTGATTTTGACCATCTATATGTTGCAACTCACTTCAAATAGACTAATAAGATCTAAGACAACAACTCTGTTTCTCTGCAGTCTTTGACTACTTGACATTTCAGAACAACCTACACCAACCTTCAGTTTCAGTATTTGGAGCCTCTGAACTAAAAGGAAACAGCAAGAACCTACACTTTGTCCACCACCTCTTCTGACTGATTCTTGGATAAGGCACCACTCTGAAACAAACATTTGCTGCAAACAGTCCAAAGAAGAGAAATGAGAAAGATGGAATGCCTAAAAAATTTATCCGAGAGTACAAAGAGAACTGGCATTGTCTAGTCTAAGGAAAAAGCGGGGATGTAGGAGAACAGTCTTCAAATTCATTAAGTCTGTCATGGAGAAAAGTCAATTTTCTATATTCATGATGAACAGAGAAGTAACCTGCTTATATCACAGAGAATGCAATTCCAGTTGGGTAGCTGGGGACACTTTCTAAGGGTAAAAATAGCAAAGCCCTGGAACATGCTGACCATGAACACTTCAATATCAGAGGCTTTTCAACATAGGTTAAACAAACACCTTTTGAGAATGACATTGGTACAGTTGATCTGCCTCAGGGTAAGGAGAGGGACTGCATGGTCCTCCAAGGTCCCCTCCAGCCTCAGCTGCCTATGACTGCATGAATTTTAGCAGTTGGACTTGATGATCTTGAATGTCTTTTTCAACATAAATGATTCTACGTTTGTGTAAATTGTTTATTAAACTAAAAATACTTGCCTTTAAAAATGCTCTGTCATATAATATGAATTAACCCCTGAAAACAAGCTGGTTTGTGGGAGAAACAGTATTTGCAAATAATTTCTCTTCATTAAAAAAAAAAAAAAAGGAATTTTCTGGTTTCCTTCTTCATTGTAGCAATGCAGTATTTACTCATTGGTCTCACTCACTCCTGTAGGAAAGTAAAAGGCCCACAGAGCATTCCTTTTAATGAAAACAAAAGCTTAAAATGACTACTCACTCCTTCCCTAATATTTTGGCTGGTTTTCAGATCAGTTGTGGGCTTCTTACCTGCTCTCCCCTCAGATTATCTCTGTCCTCACAACAGCTATACTACAAGATAACTCTTCCCCTTAGTTTCATTTTCAGCTCTCTGCTACACTGTGATGGAAAATACATGTCCCAATTGCATTTGTTGCTGGCCTTTCCCCCACCTGAGGATTGATGACGCCTCTCCTTAAAACACTCTCTCTTGATTTTGCCTGCATGGATGTAGAAGGACAAAATAGAGACAGATCATCCAGGCAGTGGTAAATGAGATTTCAGAATGGGAATATGCCAGAAACTCATCCCAGTTCCAAAAAGACAGTCAGAAAGTGCTGGAATACTCAGGCCTAGACAGTAATCTGCACCCATGACTCGGTCGAGTACATGGAAGCATTTGTCAACAGTAATATGAACTGATGGCTTGTTGTAGCAAAACCCATCAAAGGTGGACAAGTCTCCCTTTACAGGATTACCCTTGTCATCCCCAAAACCTGACAAATGAATCTGAATACTTCTCTCCCTCATAAATTCAGCCCATCTCTGAAATACCACAGGGACTGTACCACAATCTTTCTCTCTCTTCCGCTGAGAAAGAAATGGAGGGCTCGGTGAATGCTCTCCATAACAACACATTGGTAGAGGCAAGTTTACTCTCCAAAAGTGCCAATGTTTTTTTTAAACACACCTGTGATGAGCAGTAATGGAGAGAATACTTCTTAATGTGTGAGACCCAGCTCTACCCTCCCAGGAGAAGTTCTCAAGGGAGACAGTAGTCAAAAAGATTGCCATCCAAATGTGGGTGGCACAAAGGGCCAAGGGATAAAAAAGAATGGACATCTGGAGGAAAATAGTTTAAGATGAGAAGATGAGGGGTGAAACGGTGAAGCTGCTGCGTTCACCACCAGAGATGTGAAATGGTAAATGCCAGCACCTTTGCAAGTTCATAACAAATCTTAATCTGGGAACAAATAGTTTGAAAGAGAGTACTTAGAGGTTATTAAAATATGGTATGATGCACAAGGGATTAAAAATGCAGAAGACCTTCCAGGTATCCACACTGCCTTCCAACCAGTCAAGATTATTTTGCACCATTCATTAGTAATGTGTTGCACTTAGAAAAAAAAATAAACAACTTTTTTTTTTCAAATACATTAACTTTAATGTAGGGCTCCTGAATAGCTAAGTTCACAGGGGGAAAAGTGAAGAGATTTAAATAAATTGAGCAGAAATTATTATAGTGGTTTCTAATTGTTCTTAAAGACTTCATCTACTGTAATGAGCACATCTGACACTCAGGAGGTAGCTGCTGCTCTTTAGATGACAGCACATTTTGGACAGTTGCCCTCTTGAGGGAATATTGAAACAACTAGCTTTGAAACAGCTCTGATGTGTCAAAGGCATCTCACTGACCAGATAAACCTTAATATTTTCAAAGAAATCACTGTGTTCTTAGGTTGCTGAAACATGTACTTCCAGTTTTTTGAAGAGGACATGCCCTTTTTGGTTCTAATAGATTTAGAGAGCCCAGAGGAAGGTCTCATGCCTTTCATTTACATTGTTGTAGCTTTTTGGCTAAAATACATAGAATCATAGAACTGGTTAGTTTGGAAAATACCATTAAAAACACTGATTCCAACTGTTTCTTCATGTTTTGGTTTGGGAATGGTACTTCCCAATTTAATGTTCCCACTGAGACCCTCCAAACCATGTGCCGCTCATGGGCAGCTGGAGAGGAGAATTGGAAGCACAGAAGGTAAATTATCACCAGTTGAGATAACTATTTATTGGAAATGGCAAAGAGATAAGAAAACAAACTAACAGCAAGAATATTAATAACAAAAGTGTACAACAGAGTGGCATAGAATAACCTCCAGGTCCTAACCATGCCCCCTCCTGGCTATGGCAAAAATTAATCCTGTCCTGGCCAGAAACGGGACAACCCAGCACTGACAAATCCACAAATCTACCGCAAGTCCATGTTTCTAAGTGCCGCAATTACATATCTTTTAAATACCTCCAGGGATTCAGCCACTTCCCTGGACAGCTTATTCCAGTGCTTGACAACTTCATCCATATAGAAATTTTTCTTAATGTCCAATCTGAACCTCCCTTGGCACAACTGGAGGCCATTTCCTCTTGTCCTATCTTTGGTCACCAACTCCCACCTGGCTACAACCTCCTTACAGACAGTTGTAGAGAGTGATCAGGTTTTCCCTGAGCCTTTTCTTCTCTAGGATAAACAACCCCAGCTGCCTCAGCTGCTCCATATAAGACTGTCCTCCTCATCAGCCTTGTTCTCCAGACCCTTCACCAGCTCCACTGCCCTTCCCCAGATGTGCTCCAGCACCTCAATGTCCTTCTCATAGTGAGGAGCTGAAAACTGAACCCAGGATTTGAGGAGCAGCATCACCAATGCTGAGCACGAGGGAACAGTCACTGTCCTGGTCTGGCTGGCCACACTATTGCTGACACAGGCCAGGTGCCATTGGTCTCGTGGCCACCTGGGCACACCCTGGCTCATGTTCAGCTGTTGATCAATGTCCCAGGTCCTTTTCTGCCAGGCAGCTTTCCAGCCATTCTGGCCCAAGACTGTAGCACTTCATGGAGCTGTTAAGACCCAAGTGCAGGACCTTGCCTTCATTGAACCTCATACAATTTGCCTCAACCCATTGATCCAGCCTGTCCAGATTCCTCTGAAGAGCCTCCAGCAAATCAACCCAAAGAAACCAAACTTGTTTTGGTTTCTTTGTCACTTGTCTTCAGTCACTTTGCAGATGGTGTCATCTGCAAAGTGACTGAAGATGCCCTTTATGCCCTCATCCAGATCATTATAAAGACACTCAAGAGAATGGTCCCCAACACTGAGCCCTGTGACTCAACCCCAACACTGGCTGTCAACCTAAGGAAGTGACTGAAAAAAAACTTTCCTAATTAATGTTGCCTGGTTGAAAAGCAGCCATTACAGATTATCAAATATTAAACCCAGCATTTTAGAAATGTAAAGTTTGCTTTATTAATCCTAGAGAATGGAGGTATCTTTGGGTGAAAATATTATTTCAATGAAATAACAGAAGTTTGGTTTTAGCTTTGAGTGATTTTCCATGAAGCATTTCCTCACCATCTTTCCTCCAATGGCCAGGTAGAGCCCTGGCAAAGATCACCACTCTGCCTCCTGAACAAAAACAGAGAATGAGGATGGGTGCTGCTGAGCTAAACTCTAACTTCATGGACAGTCAGAGCAGATGCACGGGAAGGAGAAATGCAGATTCAGGTTTGTTTTGCTGTTCTCCCATGTCCCTAGATCTAGCTTAGTAGCAATTCCTCATGCACAATTAACAAAATGCTGTAAGTTGCACAATACAGCGAAGTTAAAACAAGCCCCCTCTCCTCCTTACCCTTTCCAGCAGCCTTCCTATCTGCAGGAAGGGGCAGGGAGGTAGAGGGCTGCTCCCCCTCCTCGCTCTTGTTTTGCCCTCAACCTCCCATAAGCTACTGACAAATATCAGATTGCTGTCTCAGCTGGAGCATTCACTAAACAAGAGATAAGGATTACTTATATAGGAACTCTAAACCCATCATCAAAATGTCTATAATTGCAGGAAAAGCCAGCTGTCCAAAATGTGGAGGCCTCAGCTGAGTTTTGCCCACAGCCTGGGGCTTTTGCTTTCACCTCGTCCTTGTACTTGTTCAAAGAAAAGAAAAAATCCACCTTTAGCTCAATTAGTAGGGGCCATTTCCTCTGGTGGTCTATGTCTCTAAGTACAAGAGCAAGCATCTGCAAATTAACTACATAAAGTACAAAATCCCAGATTTTGAAAGGCTTTCAGAGGTGATGCTGCTGTTTCAAGACTTGCCTCCCTACCCACTCCTGCAGATAGTGTGCAAAGCACTTCGTCTTTCTCCCTTTGCTCTCTAGCTTGGTTTATTGAAGGTCTACCAAACACACATGCTTAAAAGGAACTTTTCATCAGAAGCAGGGCTTTTGTCAGGATACACAAACATAAGAGCAGGCATAAGCTACCTGTCTCCCAATATTGCCTCATTGCACTGTCCGTCTCTTTGTGATCTACTTTGCTTTCTTTGCACCCAACAGTGACCTAAACTCCTCAGCTATGAGATCTGGACTAATATTTCCAGCAGCTCATAAAAGCCAAAGTCAGGCAATAGCCCCTGTGCTTTGATATGTCAGAAGTGCTTGATCTCAGAAGCACGCCAGCCTGCCTATGAGTAACAAGGAATCATTTCTCATATACTTTCAGAGAAAGGAGGATAAATGGAGGTTCACGCCTGATAAAGCAGCCATCTCAGCCTGTGATTGAGTCATGACAGCTTCTTCAACCATGATAGCACGGTATTAAGGAATTCTATTTCTATGCCCCTCAATTTCTCCTCTACAGTTTCTTTTTCCGTTTTAAGCTCAGAGTTTTATTGGGTTTTATTTCCTCAGTCATTATAAAAACTATGGATCATTTATACCTCTTGAAATTCCCAATGAGCAGTACAGTCTGTCCTGACTGATGTCGATTTTAAGTTGTTTTGCAGAAACTAAGAAAATGACAGACTGTGAACAGAAAGGAGTAATTAAAGAGGACAGAGAGCCTGAAGGCTGCAAAGGTAGCCACTAATCAGATGAAAACTAAATCTCCAGGTTAAAAAACATGGATGGAAGCTTGTCATAAACAGGTGATTTATGCACAACTCAGATAAGGGATTAACAGACCACCAGTGCTATTAGTGAATTATATATCCATTAATTATTTCACTCATTATATTATTAATTACTGAAACTTAAATTTCATCCCAACTCATCTGAAGAAAAGATGATGTAATTTCTGGCCAACATTTTACTCCTTGTGCCACTGAAAGCAGCAACAGACTGACAGAGCTGCAGTGAAGGTAAATGAAGAGCAAAAAGCCATCCAGAAACAGTCAGTGAGCTCATACTGTATTGCATGCATCCATCACATGGCAAGAAAAGAAATGAAAAAGCAACTTCCTGTTCTTGTGAACAAAAATAGACATTTGAGTTTGGGTGTTACAGCTATAGTGCTCTTCTACTCTCATCTCTGTGCCTTTTTTCTGTACCACCCACAACACTCAGAACAGCTTCCAATTTCCTTTTTACCTAATGACCTAAATCTCCACAGAACCTATCTTCCCTTGAATCCTTCCTACATCTGCCAGATTTGGCCTAGTGTACTTGCACTATTTCATGGTCAAAAGCATCATCCTGGCACCGGCAATCTACCTTAAGGAGTAGTATTTCCTCACATAAAGCGCTATGTGCATTTATGCAGCATGCAGTGGGAATCTTGAGGATGACTTCCCACATTACTCCCTGCATTCCCATAGCATGCATTCTCTAAATTTCATTACAAAATCCTAATCCTCACACAGTCATGCCTGAATCTGTCTGCTGCTACAACTACAACACCAGCACGGTGATGAAGCAGCTGTATGGGGGGGGAGTCCAAAAAAGTGCAGCAAGCTTCTTTTCTGCTCAACATGCATTTTGTCTCCCTCAAACTCATGTTACTTGCAGAAAAGCAAATAATTCATGGTCTCAAATATATATATGTTAATTTTGCTGTTAATGTTATTATTAATGTTTAATTAGTCTTTGCTCTGAAGATGAAAAACAGTGAAGCACATAAGTTAGGCTCCTGCAATTACTGTGATTGCACTCACAAAACCAGCTAATTGCACTTGCAAATTACAACTTAGCTATTTGCACATGTACTTCTGCAGTCTGCCGGCACCACCACGATAACTGTGGAGAGAGCCTAGGAAAAAAATAGGATGAATTATAGTAATTCTGTGGACGGTTATTGGGGCTTTGTTTCCCTTCATACACACTAGGATTTTCTGATTCTGTTGGCGTGGCACAAGGATTTTCAGATGATCGCATCCCGTGATGCACGTGAGACCTGGAGCTGTTCCAGGGGCTGTGGGCCCCAGGAGGTGCTGTTGTGGTGTCCCTCAGCCAAAACAAGCAAAGAGAGTTCTCCAGGTGAGGTGGACATGGGCTTTCTCCACTGTGTCATCCCTAAGGGGAATTGCTTCTCCCTCTCTAGATGTGAAGTCTGGCAGGCTCATCTCATCTGTGGTGCACCCACACTCATGAAAAGCTGCTGGCCCTCAACCTCTGCTTTCAGTGCTCAACTATTTCCCAGCACTATGGTGGCTCAAAAGCTGTATGTGGGGTGAATGAGCTTGGTGAAGCATAAAACAAAGCTCTCAGGCATGACTTCTGCAGTTTTCAATCCAATACAGCATGCTCAGAAATGCCAGCATGTCCTTTAGGAAGGTGGTGACACCAAGGTAGCTATGGCCTTTTACCTCTTTCATCTCCCCACGCCCTCAGGAAGAACCGAGCATTTGTACAGTGCACAGGTAGCACACCTAATTGCTCAGAGATCCCTGGGGTCTCCATCTGGCAACACTTAAACCCTTCACAGCAATGCAGAGAGGACTGGACTCATCAGTCACTTGAAGCTGCAAAGGAGAGTCTGCAGTGTCTCTGTGGCACAATTCATTCATATTTGACTACCTGTTTGACAGGACATTAACAAAAGTGTCAAGGGCTGTTAAGTTTTGCTGATGATTCCTTATGAAATGCACATTATCTAGATGTCTGAAGGTAGCAGGAAAGAAAGGGTTGATCAAACCCCTTTTTTCTGAGGAGAGAATTTCAATATGTCTGGTTTGCAGCAGTCATGTTCTTTAACAGCAGCATGGCTTTGAATCCTTTCCCCTCCCCCTTACAAAATTAAACATTTGCTTGTTTTTCTAATCTTGCTACAGACAGCCTCCACTGGTCACGCACAGAATTGAGGACATGATATTAAAATCAATCTGTCCCGCATACTCATCTAAACAGAGGGGAAAAAACAAAGCTACAGAGCAGAACTGCAGGACTGGAATAAAAACCAATAAAGTGCCCCCTCTCTAATTTCTTGGAAGGTCTTGCTCGAGTTTTATTCCCAACAGTGCTTCTTAGATGCCTCGGTTTGCCTGCAGAAACACTTGAAATTTCTGTAGTGCAAATCAAAGTGAATTAAACATTAAAGCACTGTGATAGCATAGCAGGTCTGCTATAGGAGAGAAACTGGTTAATGTGGCACTGAAGTTTATGAAGCAGTGGACTGGACTTTCCCTCCCCTCCTCCTTCTTCAGATGTATTTACTTATTTATTAGTTCATTCACACATCCTTCAGTGCAAAGCAGCAAAATCTTTTTCCAGTATAACTCTCTAGTTATATTGGTCTGGCACTTTGAATTTTCTGCATATTGCATGACACAGTTACATACACACAAGCTGTGAGACAAGCTGCATTCTGATGTGTCCTCACAAATGGTGCTTTCCAATACTCCCTCATTAAAAGGCAGCACATCAACTGAAGGATCCCAAACACTGCTCAGAAGAGGAATCCCTCTTCCTTTAATGGAAGGCTAAGGAATGCATAAACACCCACAGCCTGAACATCATTACTACCAATCTTCTTCCATTCCAGGGTATAAAAAGCATCAAAGTGATGTCATATTGTTCTTAATCATCTTATTGATGCCTCCAGGTGAGCCCCTGGAGCACCTTGTACTGATTCCCATTGTCTCATCTGACTCACAATGGAGCTGGCAAGCTGACCAGAGATGACAAGTTTTCTGGAGTCAGCTTTCTGCCTGGCTCCTTCTTCCCCTTTCTTGACCATAGACACTCCCTGATTGCCTTCCCTTGGCCAACCCTGCAAATGAGAGAGAAGCAAGGACTTGTAAACAAGGGGAGCCAGCACTCACCCAGGTACCAAAGGGTCTACAGGGGCTCCACACGCAGGAATAGTGAAGAGTTTGCATCTGCACACACACAGCAAGAGCTGGAGCTTCCAGAAGGAAATTAAAGAAGTAATTCAGAGGAGCACACTGCAGAGCTAGTGAAGAGAAATAATTCTTAGGGCCCACTAAAGGGAGAGACTCTAGCCAGGGCCTTGACTTCTATGTAGTAGAAATCTGCACTTCAATTAAGCCCAGAGGAAGTTTATCCACTGGAGCTGAATAATGAAACCATCATTCAAAATGATTTCATGTAACTTTTGAGGTTGGTTGTGGTTTTTTTCTTTTCAAGAGAGAAGCTGCAAGGCAGTTTAAAGCTCAACTGCATTAAGGTTCATGGGGGCTAGGTCATCTGGAGAAGCTCTGTTTGCCTCTGGGCATTTTGATGATTCTGACTCCCCTCCCACACATTTCCGTCTCTCTCACACCATGTCACATCCATGGCTATCAAGCCCTGACCAGCAAAGGCTGGGAAGGTGAACATCATTCACATTCCATCCTTATTCTATTTAGAAATATTTAGCAAGTTATCTCAAGATGCCTTTGATTAACTGTTTTGTTGGACAAAAAGTTCAAAGCCTGCTTCAGCACTGGTGATCCCACTCCTTGCCCTTGTTTTCAAACTGCAGACCTTAATTTCACACTTCAGAAGGATGATTTTGCATCATCAGAGAGATTGCTCTACATTTCTGTTATGGTCTTCTCTGTAATGCAAAGAGGAGATGCAACAGGTATAGGTATGTATGTGTATATCTTTATTTGGGTCATCACCTGTTGAGCACCTCAGCCAAATGACATTCAGCCACATTCCTGATGAGAGGGGAGAGCACTCATACATAGGTTCCCACTGTCACTAGGAACAGACCTAATGCATACTATTTTTTGAAATAATATTTCCACCTTGAAAAGGAGAAGTGGGAAGGACATAGGAACATCCTAGGTGAGTGGTTTTGTTTGTTTTTTTTATTTCAAGAGATAAATATACAGAACTCCACTGGAAGAAAGCCAGAAAGATCATAAATAACCTTGATCAGAAACTGGCAGATCAGGTCCCTTTTCCTTTATTCCCGCTGTTATTACTTTGAGGACAAAGTCCTGTGGAGCATTGAGGAAAACAAGCATCAAATGTGCTGTTGTAGTGACACTGATGTGAAAACAGGATGAAATTTTATATTTTAAGTTCATCTGTTCTCTTTCTGTATGCATGGTCCCTCCATCTTCACTTTCTTTGAGAGCATGGTCACAGCAAGTACATGCTATTTATTAAAATCCTTAGTTTCTTCTGCTCTCAGTACCATCTTCCTCACTGACATCACAGCCTCTTTGACCCGGGTATTAGCCAGTGTCTATGAAAAGAATATTCCTCCCCTAAGAGTTTTATAATCTAAACACTCATGAAAAGTTGAGACACAAAGGACTGAGCTAGCCTGCTTGCCAGAGCAGGCTACTAGCCAGGCACAGAATATATTCCATATCTCCTGTCTCTCAATAGGGATGGTGGCCTCTTGCCACACTGCTTCAAGCTCTGCAATAGCTTTCACCAATACTGCTTGAGATTCAGGCTGACCCAGTGAAGCTGGCTCTTCTCCACTACATTATGAGAAGACAGAGGTCTACTAAAAACTTGCTGTTTCTTTCTCCCTGTCACTGGTTGGCATTACCCCTCAAGAGAGGTCCTGTGAGTAACCAAAAAAAAAAATATTACATGCTTAAACAGAGGATACAAAAACATAGGAAAGTGTACATATAGAGATTTGAGGAGAGGTTGTTGAAGTTTACCAATCTAGGTATTTAACTTCAGTTTTGAAGTGCTCTCTCTGAATAAAGGTTTTTATTGACAGGAAATGTTTGGCTTTTTTCTCCTGAAAATCAATTCTGAGAAAAGTCTGTACACTACTCTGGAAAACTGCCGATTTAGAGAGCTACGAGGGGATAATGATGATCTGACACCACCCTCTCTCAAGAAAAAACAATAAAAAAGCAAGTAACTTGATTCCCCAAGACACTGATGCACGTAGTGGGCTAGTCTCCTTTTTCACCCCTATAATCATTGCAATTCTCAACAGAGCCAAGGACATGAATTTTTACTAAGAACACTTCAAAAGCCCTCCTGATGTCCTACTCTCCTGAAGAGCAGCAGCTCCCTGCACACATGAAATTTCTGCTGAAGCTCAATTCCAGCTAAAGGTTACATGCCATTTATATCCCTGCACTGAACCTACCTCTTTTTTTCCCCTCAAGCAGCACCCCAGGTTTCATCCTCTCTCCTTACTGTATTCTTCCTTTCCATCGTTAGCATCTGTCGCACTAGGCCCAAATAACACCCACCTGTGTTCCTTTGCAGCCGTGATGTTTTATGACATCTTAGAGCACATGCTGTTGAACAGAACTAGATGGAACTATACCTTTTGCTGTAACTTCATGTCGGTGACTTCCATAAACCAAAGCACTCCAAATGTAACTTGTGGAAAAGCAGCAAGAACAACTGAGGCCCAACTTTATCTCAGACAGGATCTGTTTTGCATCGTAGCTGTAGCATGAGTTTAGGATTTCTTACCCTGTTTATCTTCAGGAATTACCCAGCTATAAGAAATTTTATACTGGGAAAATCTAGCTTAATAATGGATCACATGAAAGCATCTGGTTAATACAGCATAGGCCATTTTTTCTCGTCAGTAATTCAGAACTCAGTGCAGAGGGACAGAAGCACCAGAAGCTTTATTTAAATTGCCCTCTAGATAGAACTCCCCAGACTCATTTAGCATAAGCATAATTGCAACACATAGACAAAGCATGCTCCATATTACAGTATTACATGAACTAATGAAAGTTACTTTAGAATTACAGCATTGTAGAATGGTTTGGATTGGATGGGACCCTTAAAGAACATCAAGTTTTAACCCCCACGCCATGGGCAGGGACACCTTTTAATTGACCAGATGGCTCAAAGCCCCATCCATTCTGGTCTTCAACGCTTCCAGGCATGGGGCATCCACAACTTCTCTGGACAGCCTGTTAAAGTAAATCACCACCTACACAGGAAATAATTTTTTCCTAATAGCTAATCTAAACCTACCCTTTGTCGTATCTCTTCCACCCTTGTAAAAAGTCCCTCTCCAGCTCTCTTGTAGACCTCTCTTAGGTACTAGAAAGTGCTATAAGGTCTCTTCAGAGCCTTCTCCTCTCTTCTCCAGGGTCTCTCAGTTCATCTTCATAGGAGAGTGCTTCAGCACTCTGTTCATTTTTGTGGTCCTCCTCTGGACTCCTTCCAACAGGTCGAGACATTTTGCATGAGTGATGATGGAACTGTTTGTTCCATTGACAGAGTCCTTGCTAGCACATAACTTGCATTTAAAAATACAAACAAAACCATAAAAGATACTAGAAACACAGGGACCACTGTGACAGGACCCATGACAGGGTTTTATGATTATAATGGGAAATAGGAAATACTTTCATAGGAACAAATCTGGGAGACACTGAAGGGAGAACCTCTATATGCACATACTTTTCAGGGGTATAGACCTTTTTAAAGCACATTTCTAGCATTCCATTATTGAAAACCTCTTAAAATATTCAGTCATGATTAGATCAAACATTTCCCTACAAAGCCCAATGAATGAGGTATGGCATTTCAGCTGTCTGAAAGACATGACTGCAAAGTGAAGCCTTGGGGACGAGAAGAGACTTTAAGCTTCACTGACATATATGCCATATAAAAGGCATGCTAGGCAGACTTTTTGGGTCAGTGGTAATCAGCAAGAACATTAAAGACTAGATGTACTGTAACCATGGAAAAAAATCTATTTATTCTCTAATAGCAGAAGCAGTCACAATGGTGTGGTGAGCAGCCAACTGAGGGGCCACTTACGCTCCAGCCGAGTCCTGCTGAAGCCAACAGTGCTGCAACAACTACACCAGGGGTGAAGGCAGCTTGTCAGAGCCCCAAGACACCACTGTGCTCCTAAGCTGCATAGGCACACTGCTTTGGCACAACCTGGTTAGGAGACAGCTTCAGCAAAGACAGATCTAATGAAAATGTCCTCCCCACCGAAAGCACATCACTGAATGCAAAAGGGCACTGATGATCAGTATTGAACAAATGCATCACCAGCCCCCTGACTCACACACTAAGAAAAACTGTTGCACTTTATGAGGTGTTTGGTGTTGTTAAAATCAGATGCCAAGAGACTCAAATCCCTTGCTCAGGTTTGTATTCTTTTCTTGTTGTTCTGCTTGAAATTGAGCTATTAAAAGCAAGACGGTCTTGCTGACTGTCAAGTCATTCAAATCCCAGATTTCATTCCCCATTAAAACTGTACAAAATGACAAGAAACAGATCCTTATTTTACTCCAGCAGAGTTTTCCCCTCAAATTAATCATTCACACTATGAGCAATTAAAGAAAATAGAATCTACACATAGCACTTGGATAGATACTGCACTTCAGTACATGTAAACAGGCTCCAGCTTGTTTGAATGAGATTTTAATTACCTTATGGTCAACTGGAAATCTTATGTGGATGACATAGGGCCCTTTCCCAAACTTAAAACATACAACTTTAAAATAAGACCCATTCCTTCAAAGTAGGCCCAAGTAACCAGACACAGCCTCTACAGAGGTTGTTCTTAGGTGTGGCTGGCTTAAAGGTTTATACCTCTGTTAAACTCACATTAGGGAAAAATATCAGGACTTCACCATGAGTAAGATATGACAGAGGTTACAAAAAAACCTTTTAGCAAAGAAAGTTCCTTAAAATTAGTTTGAATACTTCTTTCTCCTGCTTTGTCCTCTCTAATGTCTGTCTGCCTCATCACTCGGTGCTACCATAGTCAAAGGGCCCAAAGCAAGTTTGATTTTGAGTGTAATTGACAGCAACCATCTCAGGAAAATCAGAAGAAAACTTCATGAAGAGATCACTTGAGGAAAATCCATAAAACCTTCCACCACATGGTGAAGACACCACATGTTCCCACCGAGAACCTGAAGGGTCTGGCTCCAGACCAGCAAAGACCCTGCAAAGACCTTGCAATACCACCTCATTCACAGTCACAACTTGTGTCTCCTGCAAAGCCATCTGACAGGAGGATGCTACAAGTGCCAATATTTGCCTGCATGTCCCAGAGCCTTCATGATGGGCACAGCTACTTTTAAGAGGAAGGCAAGGAAGCAGTCACTTGGCGCTCAGCATGTGGGGAAATATCCAGCCAGACAAACAGAGCTATGGAATGCAACAAATAATCCAAGAACCAAAAGCCTGGGTTTAAGCAGGTACTTGGAGCTTCCACAATTCAAATTCTAATAGCACAGGCCCAATATACAGACAAAGATCATGGAAAATAACAGGAGAGAAATCCAAAGCTTTGCCTCAATGAAAGCATTTCCTAACTTTTAAGGAATGACAAAATTACCTACATGTATTGCAATTAATGACTACCTTTCCTCTGCTCCTGGAGCCAGAGAGCACCTGCACACCATCACAACTTTACAGGTCTCATTTAGTGCGTGTTGTGAGAATTGTTATGTAAGAGTTTATTGTTCCATCCTGGAAGTGCTCTGTGTTTCAGGAAGCCATCACCTGGTATTTGTTACCCCTCAGAACCAAGGTGTCAAGCGTATGATGCTGCTTTTTCAGCAAGTAAAGAGCCTCTTGCTGGCAGAGAAGCAAATGAGCAGCTTTCCCAGGAGTGTTTTTACAGGATGCCAGCTCAATATTTTTTTTTTAAAAAAAGAAGTCGAGGATTATGTATGATGAACAGCTGGAGAATGTTAAACATATTTTACTTTAGGTTTGGCAGGGTTTAGTAAATCATGATTTAATCACACTCCCAGGCCATCACTGCAAGTGAACTCTGGAAATGCTCAATAAGACATAAAGAAAGGATAAACAGAAGAATGGAAAAGACATTTTACCAGGAAGGACAGAGTAATTTGTTATTCAGTTTTGGAGAGAAACAAATGTGAAGACGTCTCAGAAATGAGGGATGAGAACAGCTATGAAAGAACACCATGTCACCTTCCTCCCTCAATCACGGGCACGCTTCAGCTGCAAACCTGGCCTGGACCTCTGGCTGGGTGTCCCCACTCCACACACACAGGCACACTCAGAGCTGTAGGCTCCAGAATGAGAACTGCCTGTTCTTTATTCTAATAAGTCTTCAATGTCTGGAAACGCTGCCAGCTTTTTCAATCAGCTAGGCAGTGCATGAGCCCAGATAAATTAAAATTAGTTCCATGAAAGTTTTGAGGAATACTGTCATATGCTTACTGAAAATTAAGGGACAAATCAGTGAAAGCTGTGAAACTGACTTCAGTGGCACAGTGTTGAGCTGTCTGAGCTCTGCATTTACCTTATTCGAGCAATTTCAGTAGCTGTAATAGCTAAGCCAATGCCCTGACTGATTCTTTATTAACACCAATTGTTCATTTTTTGTGGTTTCATTACCTTCTAGAAGCCAAAGGTTTATAGTTTCTGGGCTAAATTCAGAAGCAAGTCTTGTAAAACTGATATAAACTATACTTGCATAAATTATGTTCTACAAAATCTTCTTATGTCCAAAAGAAATGGGAAAACAAACTGTTAAATTGAAGGTCAAAGTGATTATATGTGATTCATTGCACAAGCCACACAATCTTCTGGCCTACTAACTGCTTGTGTGAACCAAAGAATACAAGACCCTCACTAGGTCAGACCAACATTCTGTGCAGCTCAGCAGCCTTCCCTCTGTCCTCTGGCTTTTAGGTTACAGGACACTCTCTTACATGGGTGAGACAGTGCAGGAGCTGGCTCCATCCACTCTACACAAATCTAATGGGGCAGCACCTCCCAAAAAAAAAAAAAAAAAATAACATCACCAAAAGTTACCTAAGCTGAAAGAACATGCAATGACTTTTCTCCAGAGCACCCTGTTTCCAGCAATGTGTCCCTCTGGAATTTCCTGGAATGGAGCAGATGCCCCTGTATTTATCAGTGTTCAGCAGATCTCACTTTCATTAGTGGCCCAAGAGTTTAGGTGAGGAGCTCCCCAGCTGGCCAAGGATTCACCTGACATAGCCTTGAACTTGTCACTTGCTAATTTGTTTTTATATTTCCAACAGTCCTCTAAAGCAAGCAACTCTTCTGGTTTCCTTGGTGACAAGCTACAGCAATTGAGGCTTCTGGTCAACAGCCTAATATAGTAAACTTTATGTGGTTTTAATGTCAACATTTCCATTTTTTTAAAAATTATTATTTCACAAGAAAATAGCATAAAAATTAAGAGTTCATTTTCCAGATTAATTTTTTCACGGACTTGTGACTTTTTACACTATAAAAATGTTTACATCACAAATGCAAATATTTTAAAAACCTTACTGTTTCGGGAAGGGAAGGGCACAAATTACTGCCCCTCTTTAAACCATTCTTCAGACAATGATGGCAACAGGCTGAAATACAGTCTCCACACAGAATTAAGACCATTTTTCACTTCACAATCCACATTATAAAAGTCAGTGTGCATACATACGGTCAGGACCTCACTATGATGCTTCCTGCCATTGTAAGCACGGAACAAATGGCTTCAGTTCAGATACATAAGCTGAGACAGTGTGTACTAAAGCCTTTCCTCCCAGCCCTGTGGCTTGCAGCGGCTGCTGGAGCCCCAGGACAGAGAAGATGACCTCAATGGGCAGCTCTATCCCCACCACACCCAAAGCCAGGTAGCAGAGTCTCATGTCACCCAAACATAACAGCAGCCCTTGTGGAACCACATGTTAGTTCTTCCTGTGTAAACAACGGCCAAGAGGGCATCCCCACTGAAACCAATGGCAAAACCCATGTGGCCAGGACATCATATGGAGGTGTCTGGTGGAAGCTGAGAAAACAGTGCCATTGCTTCAGCCACCTCAGAGAGAATGGGAGACACAAAAAAAAATTAAAACTTAAACCAAACGGGGGATTTTGCTGTGAAGTCTTAAATTGAAAGAAAATAAAACTACTTCAGAGAGTGATAAATATCATTCACAGCTTTTATCTTAGCATCAGCTCAGAGTATTTCCTTCTTTTCTAATTAAAATAGGGATTTGAGTGCCAGAACAATGATCTCTAGTCAAAGACTCTCACAGACGGAGGGATCACACCAACTCATTTCCTACTGGAACAATAAAATCAAACCAAGGTTTAGGAGACCGGCATTTGTTGCTATTATTCAAGCTGGCACCATGCACTCTCTGCAGTACTTTGATGTGGCTGCCTTAGGCAGCTCATAACAGGAGTAATAATATTGTAAAATATAAACAATCCCAGTTAGCAGTTTGGGAGAGGATAAAAACACAAAAATCCCCAACCCAGAGCCCCTGCTTTTGGAGCAAAAACCAGCACACTGCCTTTCCTGTTTGCAGGTCCTGCTAAAACTAACCCCAAATTTTAGCTGTGCTCCTGAACATGATGAAAGGGGAGATGGGTGCTAGCACAGAGACTCCCCTGAGCCAAGATGAACAATGCAGTCATACCCCAGAGCAACCCTAAGTGTACCCCTGATTACCAGTGAAAGGACTCTCCTGATGTCATGGGGGCTACATAAACTTTGAATTGTCAATTTGAATTAAATTGCCAAAGTGATAATCTGAAAATAAATTTAAGTGCTGAGAACATATTGGCCAACTTCCAATGCACCCCTGACACATAGGAGTAGATAATTCCTCAAATCATTACCTGCTTTTCAAGCGCACATTGCACTGAAAGAGAAAAAAGTGGGCACTGGAAAGAGCCATGGAGCATATCTAATGGCAGCTAAACCCCCACATGCTATGCCAGGTGACCAGCCAGGAATCCATCCTCTCAAAGGGGAGGAAAATAGAACAGACATGCTAACCACTTAGGAGTAATATTATTTTCCTGATTCTGAACTAGGCCCCTTTTCCTTCCTCCCATCTTCTCACCACTTCCCTTTCCACTACCATCCTGATCCAGTGCCTCTTGAAACCAGCAGGATTCCTGATACTCCTTTTAATGGCCCTCAGTCAGGCTCAACAACACTTAAGACTCTGCCACTATGAGCAAACCCCAGCAAGTAAGGCATTTCCACCACGAGATGTGATATGTGTGGGAAGGCACGGCCAGAAATGCTTGGAGAAAGGGCCTGACATAGTGGAGTTGAACCAGGAGCTTAAACAGAATTACTAAAATCACAGAAATTCCAGTTAAGTGAGGGAAGACATAGCCTAGCCTTGAGATGGAAGAACAAACTGATTTTGTTCCAGTAACTGCAGTTCTGCAGGAGACAAAAAAAAAGGCAGCACATGTCACAAAATTAGAATAAAATTAATAGTATTAATGCTAAGAAGGAGAGGCTCCAAGTGAATCCAAAACAGTCATTGTCCTTTTACTATCAATTGCTGTGCTAAAAGCCTTTGTGTTTTAGAGCCTGAAGCCAAGCTCACAAGCCTTAAGATTCATTAGATCAAAAGAAATAGGAAAACCAGACAGATTTAAGGACATAACCAAACATATCTATTTACAGACCTAATCCTGAAGGCACTGGCTGTTCTACTCAGTCTGTACAGAGACAATTGTATTGATGATGGTGCTGCTCCAACTCCCTTATTAAAATACATTCAGATGGAGACACTGAGTTGTGTTTTCTATAAGTAAACTTATAGCTATCAAAACCAGACAGTATTCTTCACTTCCTTTATCACATTATTTCCAGATAGATGGAATGCATAATATGAAATGCTGGTCATAGAATATGCAGCCTCTGAATCATAAAATGAGGACAGGTTTAAACTAAGTCTATTCATAGCTTAAGAGATTACAAGCATTAAAAAGAGTGTTATAGAGGAAAAAAAATAAGAATACGGTCGCTTCTTAGCATTTATCTTAGATTCTTGTAATTTAGAAATGAGTTAATAAGAGGAATGTCAAGAGAAAAGGTCTAAGCACTGTTACATCCATTGGCCAATTCTGAAAGAAAAATATCTCAATTCAACCAATTTTAACAGTTATTCTTCTATAATTTTTAACTTTCTTTGCAAAAACAGAATGTACTATCACTGTCAGGTAAAACTACCACTTCCAGGTTAAATAAAAAAACCTACCAAGACCTCCTTAAAATGGAGGGGGAAAAACCCTATGGAAGTATATAGTGAATGCAGCAGTAAAGTTTCTTTAAGTAGGATGGAAAATTGCCTCTAATTGCACTTACAGAAAACATAGCAACGCCTACCAGGAAGTCCTCTAGACAGACAACTGCCATTTACTTGTGTTTTGGATTTATTTTAAGATTCCTAGATCAGTTCCAAATAGAATCACCTTATAAGGGAGCTCATATACCAATCTCTATCCATTATTGCCAAGTTCAAGTATTCAGACATCAGTAGTCCAATGCCATTGGCTCCTAAAACAGAGTCTGCATACATAACATCCTACTCAGAAGTACCAGGGCTCTTTGGGTTGTTTGATAAATGGTAGTTTAGTGCTCTTCATTCACCTTTACAGCTGTGAAACTCTAGGGTTCAAAACACTGTTTACAACCAGACTAGCTAGTAATTTGCTTCTTTTTAAACATGGAGAGCTTATGCTTAAAATGAGCATATGAGTCTAGTTTTTGGCAGTCCAAGATGGTCAATAAAATCCCAGAGGTTGCCAACACTGTCCAGAGTGTCAGCAAGCCTAGAAACAAGAGCAACTGCTCATCTACCATTTTACAAGGTCCTCTTCCATCAGTGTTTTTCCAAACAGGTACTAACAGCATTTCTGGAACAGCACATCTTATGCAAAAAGTGAATAAGATTAATAAAATAGGTGTTAATGGCATTCAGGAATAAAGTTGTAACAAGATAAGAACAAAATACCTTAGGTTCATTTGCACAGTTAGCAAAGTGAGCTCAAACAATGCATTTCTCTCATGTACAGTTTACACTTAAAGGCACTGAAGAACTTAGAGAGTGCTCTCAGCTTCACTGTTTGACTCACTCTCATCTTCCAGAGGCCACAACTTACTGCTAGATCATCCACCCTTTCCTCATGTCATGCACTGACAAAGGGTCTAAAAACAATCAAACTAATTTCCAGGGAGATGAGGCAAGCAGCTCAATTACACACTTTGTTCTTTCCTTCAAAACAAGCTGCCTTAATGCTTCAGTGCTTTAAGCACAAAACTGTGTCTCTGCTTGCAAAAGCAAACAAGCAGTTCTAGACTGACCTTAGGCCTGGACAAGGATGCAGCCACACTCGCCACACTTGTAACCATATTCCAACACCAGCCACCAGCCTCCCTACCCTATGAAAATTTACAGAAATTATCCTCCCTGCCCCATCATTGCTGCATTCAGCCTAACAATCTTCCAAGCAAAGTTACCCTTTGAGGGCAAACACTTCTTTCTGCAAGGCCCTCCCAGTTGTTTCCTGTTATCAGAATGAGAAATCCACATGCCCTGGTGACTGCTGGTTTGTGGGTATTCTGCCATGGGACATGAGATCTCATCAAGGAGTTCAGGCCATTCAGGCTCTCAACAATCAATTCTTAGCTGCATACTGCAGCAAGTTGCCATGATAACACCACTAACATCACTTCTGCCTCCACACCAAGACAGGACAGACATTTTCTCCCTGCAGTATCTCCCAAAATGTTTCAGAGGACAGGTCACACTTAAGAAGATCCACAGCAGAGATAGAACACCACTTAATCCAGTTCTACATCAACACAGGGACAAGAACACAACCGTGAAAGAATTAATCCTCCCAATGTGGTATTTTTATTTATTTTACCTTAGCTTAAGTCAAGTAAAAGAATGTATTTTGCAGCACAGGTGTATGCTAACCCAGGTCTACAAAGTCTTTTTATCTTTAAATCATCCATTTTACAAAATTAGTTTTTCCACATGCTTTCAGTTAAGTTGATTTGCTTCAGCTTAGTTTCTTTGTCTTTTTCTTGACATGAAAAATGCCAAATTGTAAAGCTGAATGTTTAGGAAGTCATTTATATGAAACAAAGTATCCCACACTGTTTAAAATTTCTTACTGATATTCATATGAGTTAGTCACAGCATGTTTGTCAAACGTTGCCCTTTACATTAAGGCTTTGGCAAGTATGATAAAGTGCAAGGTCTATAAAATCATATTCACAACACGAATTTACCTTTATAGCACTAAATTATATGGGACAGCAACAGTAGGGTGTGTATATTTGAAGCTTTCTTAAGTTGCAAAATTGTAGCAGAAGAACATGATTTTGAACATCTGAGGACAAAGATATAAACATTAGTCCCTTTGATACAGATAGGAGGAGGCTTGTACCTACTAACTGAGCTCCTATTCAATAAGAAAACATGTAAAATAAAGCCCATAGCTCATTTTCTCAAGAAAAGAAAGATAACACTGTTCCCAAGCTCAGTACCACTGATTAGCAGAATATACCCTCATTTACTGCTACTGTATAGCCTAGACATACATAGGCTCTAAGTTCCATAATTAGTGTCCTCTGTTACAAGGATAGAGTATTACATTCATGTCAGAAAGGAGGGGAGAAGGAGAGGGGTGGGGGAAGATACTGTTCCATATAAAAGAAGCTACTGTGTTTCACTGGCTCTCTGCAGACGGGTTCTGTAGGTGGCCATTTAAACAACAAAGGAAGTTCAAGGGTTCAAAACAGATTTCTGCTCCTTAATACACAGAAATCTGCATTTTTAAACTCAGTCTCCCTGCTGTGCAATTATGTATGAATTTAAGACTAGTCGTTTTCTTACAAGAGGCTGTGTTGTGCAAGTGGGAGACAAAATCAGGTCACCCAATCATAAGAAGTAAATTTTCCCCTACCAGCCACTGCACTCTTGAGAGAGAGACAAAAAGGAAAAGGCAGATTTTGTTACCTGCTCAGACTAGTCCAATTTCTAATCATATCCTTTGGAATTTTGAATATCTCTTCTATTTCCCATCAGACCTAGGGACTAACATGGGAATCTAATTAAACCGTAAGTAGTGTCTGTTTAAAGCAAGGCACCTGTCCTTTCTGAGACTCGTGTGTCTATTCCAGTATCATTCTCTTTCTCTTACTTGCATTTGAACACTAAATTTAAAGTTGCTTCTTTCCTCAGGGACATTTTATATACCCACTCAGTATGTTCACTATGGTCCGTGTGCACTGAAGGTCACGCCCTTCCAGAGCAAAAACCCTAGAGAAGAACAGACTAGTCCCAGTCACTGTGCTTCATCCCATTCCTCACCTTAGAACCTCTCAAACTGTCAGCAGAAATTCCTCCGATTTCACAGTGCCTTTGCACAGGCAAGAGAAGCCACAGCAGCAGAGTCTGACCCATGAAGAAGCCTCCCTCACCCACCACTCTGTGATTAATGTCCACACATAAAGAACATGAATATTTTACAACTCTTCAGAGAAAAAAAAAGAAAACAAACCAAACAAAACACAAACAAACAAAACCCTACCTCCTTGCGATGGACAAGGATTCAGAATTAGTGAACATCTCTGAGACAAAATTTATATTGCTAAAATCAGCTGATTTCTTATATGCTTTCACAGAAAAAACAGCAACTAGGTAGTAGTAATAAGTAGTAATAAGGCTTTTTCCAGAAAGATATGGCAAAGGAAGTACATCAAACCTAAACCATAGGACTGTCTCATTTGCTCCCGAACATTACCTTCCTCACGATCATGAATGCACAGATATGTCTGGAAGAGCAGACAGGGAAGAAATTACCTTCCTGACTACCCTGGAGGGGATTACTCTAAAACCATCCAGCAGCCATTGCTTCTACAGGAAAGATGAGACCCAGGTTCATTTATATATGGCAGTTCTGCTCTGCCAAAAGTTCTGCTAAACAGCACAAATTCAGGATGTGCTGCACTGTCTCATAAAGGTTGGCTGTTCTAGGACTCCCAAACAGCATCTTATTTCCCTTAGGAGCAGCCATTCTTTAGTTTCTGTATTAAAAAATGAGTACTATCAGACATTTCTGTTTATTAGGTATTTAAAAAAATATTTTGATGGCCAAATGTCAAAGTAACTGTATCTTGTTATTCAAAGCTTATTTTAAAAAGAAATTGATGCTGTACACTAGAGATTACAAAGTTAATTGTGTTTGGATTCAACACGGGCAATACACTGCATTAGATCAAAAAAGCAAAAACAAATCAGAAAATTCTCTGATTCTCCAATATAGCCCACTCTGACCCAGTGTAGCTCAGTGCAGAAGAGCTGTGGATTAATGTGGTTAGTGAGCCAAGAAAGAAAATCAGTCCCTGGAATCACAGCATAGTACTCTTTATCTGTAAGTAAGAAAAAGTCTGGGTTTTGCCCTGTCTTTCCCTATACAATAAACTACAAATAGCTGCAAAGAATGTTGAAAACGAAGTTAAAATGTGTGAATAAATCAAATCATTTAGGATATTACAGTTTAAATATATGGATGAATAGATATTTAACCTGCATCTATGTATCTATCTGCAGATGTTAGAATTTATAGATAAGGTTGCCATGCTCAAACTGTGTTACACGACCACAGTCAGACAAGCTGCATACTTTCCCTTGCTAGGGTCACAAGACTACTTTTTGTGAGAGTGAAGAAAGTAAACAGAAGGACAATTTTGAAAACAATCTTTTTTCAGCCTGATTTACCACTTTTCTATCTGAAAGAGGCACCAGTGCATGGTCTACTGAAAACAAGTTTTTCTGTCAATAATTTTCTTCCTAGTTCATGGAGCAATTTTTTTTTTGGCCTGCACAGGCAAGGTGTCATAGATTATGTTCAGAGGGAAGAGAGACCTCAGGCAGCCCCAGATGAGCTAATAAACATCCGTGTGTCACTTAAACTGAAGTGTTCTCCTGAAATGAGAGTGAATTTCAACAGTACAAGCCTAACTACTGCTTCTTCAGCAAATGTCTCTCCAGTGCTAGTTGAGGGTCAACTTTTCTCTAAAACCTCCATCCTCCAAGCATTTAGAAAGCCTCAATTTCTTTGAATGCATTTTCACAGGTTAGACGCAGGCATGGCCCAAAGGAGGGGACTAAAAATAAAGTTTTGTCAAACCTGTGCCAGCTTTGGAAGTGCAGCACATCATTCATCACCAGATAGAACTGGCAACATCTAGCTGTGTGTATTAATGCTGAGGTGGAGCCAGCACTGCAAAAGTCAGAGGCAGGGGCAGCCCAAAGGGTAAGGAAAGCATCAGATGTTCTAGAGGCAGCTCAAGGAAAGAAATGGTAAAGCAAGGTGAGAAGCTGGACCCAGCCAAGTCCAGGACTCACTCAAAGCTGTTTTATGTGAGGCATGCAAGTGCAAAAATATTAGATGGAAAAACAAAAAGCAAGCCCAGCATTAAGAGTTCAGATGATAAATCCTTCCAGATGGGACCCACACACCACTGTTCTTTCTGTCCGATCTCGTGTTACAAAGGACTGAAGCCACAAAACTGCTGTGAGATCACACACATGTATAGTGAACTAGATCCTCTTTGAATTCAATTTCAGCAGGTATTAAAAGGAAAGGATTTCTCTTTCAGCTCTTGTTAGCATTTTCATCCCTTTCTGGAATTTGTCTATCATTTTTATCTTTTGATTTAGTAATGTTAATAAAGATTGATGGTCTCCCTGAGGAAAAACAGGTGAGGAGATAGCACAAGTCGGATTATATCATCCCAATAAATCTTCCTTTCAAAACAAACACAGCTTTCTCTTCTTGCAAAATACTGCTCTTTAAAGACTATACTTTGTTTTTTAATAAAGAAAAAAGCCTTTCAACTATGTTAATGATTAGCAAATGATATGGCAGCTCACCAAGATGCTTAGGCTGTAGCTTTAGTCACTTATCATATTAATACACATAAATGAAGAATTCTGTATTCCTCACTTTCAATGGCTGGAGTCATTTGGTTTAGTGAGGGGAAGGCTACAGCACTGAGCCTGGAAAGATGGGGAGGATGGAGGGAAAAAATGAGGAGAAAAGAGCTCCCAGAACACACCCATAAGGATACTGCTGTCAGCAGCCTCCTTTAAGTTGTGAATGATACTGAGAAATAAAAGAGCTCCAGAAGCAGCTTATAAAAATAATTAGTGGCATGAAAAGATCTACAGATGGAAAGACACTGGAGAGGTCTAATGTATTTAATTTAGATATAAGGGCACAAGAAAGAGGTACACAAAGGAATGAATAGTACAGAGAGAGAATTCCGGGATTCTTTAATTATCCAGCTTTGCAATGCAAGAACAAGTGGGTATTCAGAGAAATTAAACTAATTCCAGAGAGTTCCCAGGCAATACACAGGTAACCAGCAGAACTGCTGGCCATGTTTCACCACTAAGGCCAAGAATGTAGGAAGAATTTAAAAAAAAAAACAACCCCACACCCAGCTCAGTTAATAGTAACATGTGCAATGACAACAGAGTGAGCAAACAACACATAAGAAGCTCATGCTTCAAAGGACCTGTCAAAGCCAAGCCTTCCTCCTCTAGGATAGAGCTTCATGTGTGGGCAGTTGTTACTACTTTTTACTACAGTACTTCTTACACTTTGCTTGAACCATCTGGCACCAGTCATGATTTTTTGATCAAAACTATTTTTCTGAGTATTTGAGGATTGCCATTAGGCTCAAGGAAGAAAGAATATTCTTTTCCTCCCCTGAGCCCTCTCTCCACTACCTCAGGGATGGGAGGAACCCTGCACTGTTCTCCCCACTGTTACAGCAGAACACTAACATTGCCATGTGTTTTTTCCATGGCCCTGGAACACCCCACAGAAGCACATCAGCTGCTGCAAGGCTCAATATGACTTCTAAAACTGGCTGTCATCCTCTGGTGTTTTCACAGCTACTGTGAACACACAGTACACACAGACACCATTTCACAAGTTTTTTTATCAGCTGATAAAAGGGGGACCTTAATGTAAGTCTGCCACTTACAGACTACACTTACTGTAGCCATAGCTACAGCAACCTCCTTAAGCTGTGGAGCGGCTAAAAACGAGTCTGTGTGCACCTAGGACCAGTGGTCTGTGCTCATTTCTGCAGCTGGAAAGAAAGCCACCTTCTCCCCAGGGAGATGGGCAGAGGAGTCAATCCTGCACCACATCAGCACCTGGGGAGCACGGGGCAGAGGGGGCACCCTCAGTACCATAAGCATGGGACAACTTTTACCTCCAGAGGGCAGAAAAACGTAAATTGAAACGATCCAGCTTGCTGTGACTGCTCCGCATGCCCAGTCTTTTTACTGAATTCCCTCGGAGAGGGAGGGAAAGGAGGGGGGAAAAAAACCCAAAACAAAAGCCGAGGTGATTCATGAGGGCGGGCAGCTTTGTCTGCCCGAATAATGAGCTAAGGGCCAGCCCTGCCGCCCGCACCACTGCGCCCAGGCGCGCTTTGTTCCCCGCCAGCAGCTGAGAACTTCATCCGTCCCAGCAGTGCACGGTAATGATGGCAAGGGTTAAACACCACTTACATCGAGGTACAAAAGGCCAGCATCACTTTATATGAGGCCAGACAGCTGGTTTGTATAATTCCAGTTTTCACAGAGAGTTTTCTTTCCAGTGCGTCCCCTTAAAAAAGCTTTTCCTCGTGAGTTAATTCTCTCACCGGAGAACGCCAGTGCAGCTCCAATTATCTCTGAGATCATCCAAAGCTAAATTTGCTGTAAAACTCAGACCTGGGATATAAGGCTTCAAGAGAAAAACTGTTATAAAAGTCCTCACCATGAAATAATTTAAAGACAAGGCAGAGAGTTTGTTTCATGTCTATCCTGTTGTGGTTTTTTCCCCTAAAAAAATCTAACCACTCTATGTTTCTAGGAGTTTCCAGATAAGAACATCTGTTTTTAAATAATCTCAGTGCTACTTTGGAGTTTCTACATCTTACCATGACACAATCAGCTGCTTTTTATTAACTTACTTGTTTGTGCAACAGCATTGGTGAATGTTCATCCATTCATCGCTGCACATCAAGCAGCTGGGGCAGATCCAGCAGCAGGAGTGTTCAGTGCTTGCCAATGCTGGTATATCAGCACTAACTAGTAGCTGAATCCTGCTTGCCTTGCCTGAGCAGGCATTCACTGAAGACAAACACATACACAGTTGCTTACTGAATCCTCCTTCCTCCACATTTTAACAGTTAAAAAGTGAACTAAAAGCATAACGCAAGAGTGAGGCATTCAAGGTGCAGCTGAATCCTCCTTCCCCAAACTCCCTGTCTCCAAGACTCTCAAATCATTAAAAAAATGCCCTTTTCCAGAGCTATCTCTGCAACCATGAGAACAGAAAGGAGATGATCCATGAGGATTCCTGTGAACAGATTTTACACTATCACACACAGCTTTGCAAGGCTTTGGGATGCTATCCTAGAAGTCATTGGAATTTTTCACTGTGAGAGCTAACAGTCTCTGACTCCCAAAGAGCTGAGGGAGGGGGCAGAGTAAAACAGTCTCCAATCTGATATGCTGGATGACCTTCACCTCAGCCTGCTACCTGAAGCCTTTGACACCTGATTGTCCTGTCGAGAATGGATGGAGGATACTGGACATCATTCTTCACAGGACAAAGAACAGGAGCAATAGTAACACTCACAGGTGCAAGGTGTGCCACAACAGCCCTCAGGGACCAGAAATGAACAGTTTCACTTCAACAATGTGCATGTTACCACAAAAGAGAGAAAGCCCCTTTACTGCACTCGGTCTGACTGACAGGCTATCTGCCCTGCAAGTCTTCCTAATGGCTCAGAGCAGTGGACTTGATGCCTGCCCTTTTAGAAGGTAAATGAAAAGGCATGGTCCTTGAAGCTTTTCATCATGGCACCTCAAGTTCTTAGATGCTTCAAGAACTGGATTATAGAGGGGCACATGGAAGAACCAGAGAAGCCCATAGAGTCTAGTCTGATTTCTGCAACTATATATATTCTGTAGCTACCCTTTGACAGCACTATTCTATCTGATCTGATTTTGACATTTTGCAGTGAGTGGAAGTGGACAAGGTCCTTGGCAGCTGTGAAGATGCTGTGCATGATGGAGCGAGGGGGGTGTTTCACTGAAAGGCAGGTCTCAATTTGTCCTACAGTGCCCAATGATCTTACAAGAACAGATTGCAAGCAGCTTTGAAATGTCGTGACCAAAGCACTATTGCTGTCCCTGCTGGAAACAAAAGCACCTTGTATTCATGCCATTAACTGAGAAGTTTTATAAAAAGCCCTCTCCTCTACCAAACTGCCACTGTAAATCGAAGAATGGAGATCTCCACCTCCACTGAAATGAACAAAGCTGTAGATCTGGGTTTAAAAGGTAAGGGGGGGTCTGATTACACTTTACAAGCCACCTGCAGATCTTGAGTAAACTACTATTTAATTGAATCACTCTTCTGAAATTCCCTTTAAAGCAAAAGAAAGATACTGACTCATTATGGTTTCTTTGATCCTTTCCAACACAAGCAGCTATATATAGCAAGTAATTTTCCTTTCCTGGGTCCTCCCCTTTTTTCTTCCTGAAGTGTCAGCCTGCTCCAGGACACAGTCCCTGCTTGTGCCATAACACCGTTTATCCTGCCCACCATCTCTGTTAAAGATGCAACAGTTCTGATTAAACTACTAACCAGGTAGGTCTCCTGACATAGGTGGGTAAATCATGTCTACCAAGGCACAGCAAAGAATAACCACATCAGGACACTGCTTGTGACTTTCCCAGTCTCTACCAGCATTTTGGGCAAGGGCTGACTTCAATACGTCCTGCTCTGTCCACATCCCCTCAGGAATACCAATCAAACCTAATGTTCCCTAGAACCCTTTTATGCTGGAGCATCTCTTTCTTGAGAGACTTCATACTTAAATGATCATTTAAATATTCCTCTATATGTGCATGATAGCTACACTTCCTCTATGCTTGTGAACTATGGAGGAAGAGCTAACAGTAGTTTAATAATACACTAAGGTGATGGTAACAAAAGCAAAGCTACAGCTTTCCATAACATTAGATTTACTATATTAAGCTTTTAATACTGCAAGAGATTAACAGTGACAGATTCTCTTGTACAGTAGCAAAAGCTATTGCAATTCTTGCAACTTTCACATTAATCACATTTAAACATGCTGCTAACAGATGGGCATCATGGAGTGCTAGGTCTCTCACAAGCCAGTACTAACAAAAAGCTTGTCTAGGAGATCTTGTGGCTTCTACAGTTCAGAGGGATTGTATATCCAGGCACCTTGTTATTGTTTTCATTGTATATTATCTAAGATTATTAGAAAAGCTCAAGTTAAATAGACGACAGACTTCAGCATACGTGAGCAGGGAAGGGAAAGGGAGGGGGACAGAAAGAGTCAAAACAAGACCACCCACACAAAGTTCCTCTAAGTCCACACTTCACATGCATGATCATGATTTTTCCACTACACAGGGAAAGCATTAGGTTCTGCACTGCAACTTTTCCTCTTACACTACTACCTGCAAAAACCTTTCCCCAAAGTCCAGACACAACCCCAAGCTGTGAAAAATGAGCTGCCAGGCTCAAACCTGGCTGGACAGAAATGGCTGTCTGTCCTCCCTCCCCTTTCACTAGTGCAGATGTCAGGTTCAGGTGCCTCTTTTTGACTAAAGCTGGGAGAGCAGCGGAAGAAAACCAGAGTTAGAACTTGGCATCCAGATAGAACATAGATGTTTAATAAACTACCCAGCACCGTTTTTTAATTAAACCAAGTCCCAAGGTAAAACCTCATCTTTACATGACTGTAATTAACCAGGACACACTGTAATGTAAGAAAGCTCAATCTTGAGCCAGACCTCAAAAGAAAGACTGGCAATTGCAAACTCAGCCTGACCTAAGGTTAGTCCTTACAGAGTACAGCCTGCAGATCTCTTCAGTTCCAGCCTGCAAGGACTCCTGCTTGCTGAAAAGTAAGACTGGAGATTCCCACCTGTGGGCAATGCCTTCATATGGCACCTGGAAGCATTTCCCATCCATGAAGGACAGAAGCATTCCTGATGTGGAAGGGGCTCAGCCTTGCAGTGTGCCTGTCATTTACAAAACAAGTCTGTCTGTGTGTCGTGGATCTATCGCCCCACAAACCAACTCGCTCTCACCGGTTGTGTGATAACTCCTCTGAGAGAAAGGATGTGCTGGCACTCTGCCACAGACCTAAGAGAGTGCCAAAAAGCCTGTGGCAGTACCCACTTCACACTGTGACATTCATGGAACTTAAGGGACTCATCCCAACACAAAACTTCCTCTGCTCAAGAGTGAAAGACAAGCTCACCTTTGAACAAGACAGATGGTCCAAAGTTTAGAGTGCTAAAACTTGGTGATCTGAATGCCACTAAGAACCTTCCCCTAAGCTATCATAAAAAGTCGGTGGATGAATCCAGGTCTCCCAAGCAATAACATTTTAGCTGCTCAGACCTCCTTCTCAGTTCCAGCCTGCAAAACTAAACATTCTCAGCTCACTCAGGAGGAGTTCATCACCTGGATAGGTCTGAGTCTGCTCTACACATCTACCAGACATTGACAGATAGCAGAGGAGTCCACCTAAAAGCTATGTGCTGTGTTTCCTCAAAAACCACATCCCAGTGTCCACAACGTGCTTGGCCAGGACCACACTGTCATGGGGCTTCCAGGGAGAAGAATTCACATGACAGTCACAACTGACCACCATGATACCAAAACATAGCAGAAAAAAGGTTGTTCAGATATGGAAGGAAAATTCAGGTGATCTTCCACAAGCTCTATAAATTTGTGAAATATTCCTGTAGTGCTATCAGGGCACAAAGTAGTGGAGAGGACTCTGTATTACGTCAATGAGAATGATATTGGTATATAATTCAGCATCTTCATACTCAAGGAATATGATCTGAAAGGAAAAACAGGAATTACTTTGACACTGGAGAGGTAACTTGGACAAAGAAATATCGTAGTATCAGCCCAAGTTTGTCTCAGTCAGCTCCAGCCTTCAGTACTAGAGCACTTAATTATGCTATCCAGCATTTAGCTTTAGGGCTCTGTCCATCTGGCTCATGCCACTAGAACCAAGAAGCTACAAAAGAGCAGACTGCAGCAAACAAGGTCAGTATGTGCCAACTTCTGTAGAGACATATTTAACCAGCCCAAGGCTGGACTGTCTCAAAAGGGAACAAAGGAATGGGAGACATCTCTTTGCAAAAATAAATACAAAACATTCCTTCTGTGCATCTGCAAATGAGACTGTATGACAGAATCACAGAATGAACTGGGTTGGAAAAGACCTTTTGAGATCATCAAGTACAAACTATGACCTAGACTTGCGTCACTTTGCCTTTCACTTACCCATCTGTTTTCCTGGAAGATTTAATTTAATTAACTTGGCTTTTCTATGTTTTAATTTTATTTTTCAGCCCTTGCTGTAATATAGCAGGGGCAGTTCATTCAAAAGCAATGTGTTTACTCTTGCAAGTATGCGAGTACCAAACAGCAGAATTCACACATCCCTAAACAAGATGTACCTTATTTCTGAAAACCCTACATGCAGCAGAAGAGCTTCCATCAATAACATCACAATCTCTGAGTTCAAATTTGTCTTCCATCTAGAGAGGGAGGGAATGCGAATGAAGTGAACTCAACCGTGAGATGCTTTTGGATCAAGATACAAAGCCAAAAAAAAGGAGAAAAAAGATACATCAATTACCTTCAATTTTTATTGCTGTAATGAGAGCTGGAGTACTAAATATCTTCTCTTATTTGACCAGTTTGTTGCTAATATGGCTGTAAATTTCTTCTCCCATTTAGCAAACTTTTCTAATCTCAGTGACCCTTATGATCTTGTCCAATCTTTCTACTTGTCTTTCATTATCTAGATATGCATTTCTCTGTGTATGTGTATATATATATGTGTATGTGTGTGTGTGTGTGTGTGCACGCTCCTCCTCTAGTGACACACAGAATTTTGAAGAACCTCTTCTTGTTTTTCTTCCTCTTTAAGGAAAACCTACTTCAATTGTAATTTAAAAAGATCAAAGATCTGCACAAAAATGGGCACACTTATTTTATGGTGACAGAACCTTTTAGTTTCACAGTCCAAGATGCTGCTTATCAAGACAGATCTAAAGTCAAACGGGATTCAGAAAGGAAATAAATAATCATCCTGAGCTGTGATATTTTGCAGTTCTCTTATTTTCTTTAACTAATTGTAATTCTACTGGGTTCTTAGGAACAAGCAGATAAATGAAACATACTTTTAATCTACACTAATAATTTGTGTTAAGTTCCACTTGGACAATTTCATAAATGAATAGTCACTTTATAGCTGCTGAATGTAGCTGTAACCCATTCACTCATTTACAGACACAGCACTTCTCAAATACAGCTCATTTTCATCTGTATTTGTAGGCAGATATTTTATCATTGGATCTGAGAGAGAATCGTACTCTAAATTTTGTGTCTATTGACAGAGGTCCCTAAAAATATTTACAGCACAAACTGGGTAAGTCCCTTGGGTCATATCTGGACATTGATTCACCTCAGCCAACAGAGATATATAATTAATAATAAACCTTTAGGTGAGCCTCCTAGTCTCCCTTAGGAGGGTTTTGTCCAGAGCACAGCTTATCCAACCTCTGTCTTGGCATCAAGGCAATATCAAGCCTGTGGCGCCTGTAACAGAGGCTTAAAAATACTACTGAAGAAATGAAGTAGTGATACTTATTTTAGATTATTAGCAGGGTAATGATTGCCACAAAAATACACTTTAGCTACAGTGCAATTTGAAAGTACAAGAACTTAAACCAGTGCTTTTAATGTGCCAGGCACAATGAGTGCATTTACAACATCTATTAAAAGCAGGTTATGTTTGGGGGAGGGGGATAATTACATCTTAGCAGGTAGTTTATTAACTGAACAAGACAGCATCACATTAAAGATAATCAATGGAGAATAAACCACAGCTGTAAAAATTAATACTGCTCATTCACACCAAGAAGGGAGTGAGGGAGGGTTGTCTTTGCTATTAAGACAGAAGTAAAAGTATAGCCCCTGTGAAACCACCATGAGAAGAGGAGTAAAGGATAGGATGGCACAAAATTGAAGTCATTCAAGGCATAAGTTTCAAAAAACAATACTGAAATTGAAAAGAAATAATCAGCAATTCTAGAGGGGAAAGAGGAATACGAACAACCAGTTTTGCAAGCAGCGTAACTAATGAAGCCTGGTTTTCTCCAGCTTTTATGTCATGCAAAGACTGATTTTCACATTGAAGTAAATGTGAGCTCCAAGCGGAGCACTTTTTTTTTATTAGGTTGGAACATTTATATGGGATTCCTTCCCTAGCAGATTTTCTAGTTTCCAATAAAGAACAAGACCTTCCTCCAAATGCAGTAGGAATAATCTGTCCTCTCCTTTACCTGGCAGCTTCTTTTATGATTTCTACATTGTGGCAATGTAGTTGAAATTGCAGCTGAGTAACAAATATAAAATTCCTGAATGGCTGGTGCAAGATACCCAGGCACACCCACCCCCTTCCCTGCTATACACACAGAATGTGCTATTCCTTCATATTTGCTTTGGATAAGAAACAAGTCTAAAAACAGTGCTGCCAGGATAATCCAACTTACAGGGAAAATTTATCTTTGGTATGCTACCCGTGTGCAAATTGCTTCAGGCAATTTTCTGGAGAGACCAAGACCTCAGGTTCCTGCAGCAATACTTGTTGTAGGGAGCAGTCAGTACCAGGAGGGGAGATGAGACCTCCTCAGTGTGCTGAGATAGGAGCCTCTGTAATGATTTTAACTGCTGGGATAGAGGAAGGCCAGAGGAGCTGAGTTCAGTACAGCCTGAAGCAGCAGAACCAGTCAGAAACAGGTTTGGATAACTATGAGAAAGTCATCCCCCCAAAAAAAAATCAAGAAAGAAAAAAGGCTTGTATCCAAAATTTCAGCTATGCAGAGCTATGTAGTTTCCAGGGTTAAAGCTGGGCATGTGAAAGCCAGTGGTCAATTCATGATATATGATTTCTTTTCTTAGAAATGAATTAAAATACATCTCTTGACTCTCATCCTGTACACAACACTTAACCAAAAACCACTTCACCAAAGAAAAAACCATGCCTATGACAAGAACTGGCCCTCTTTTTCCTGCAAGTAAATAAACCTTACAGGGAGAAAAAATGCAACTGAGTAGTATCTATTCTTTGGACCCATTCTGATTTGCATGATAAGCATTAAATCATAATTAATCTCTTGTTTCACTTAAAATTAAACCACCCCTTATCATAGATCACTAAGTAGTGGATGCAGTGAAACATGTACAGCATCTTTAAAAAGTTTGCCTCTGAGCATCACAGTGAGTTACTGCTGCCTATCTTGAGTTTCATCATCCAGAAGATCTGATTTCTGCAATCATGGACAGTCATAGGCATCTGAAGAGAACAATGCTTGGTAATGCCTTTCTGGGTAAAAAAAAAATAATAAAATTTGAGCATGCACAGAGAGCCCAGTTTTGCCTTTAAAGCAATCCAAAGCCTCTGGACACACTGGAATTTTTCAGTGCACCTCACGTACTCTGCCCCTAAAAATGACTCAATTCTGTAGTCATCGATATACACATCTTCAAGAAGGATTAGCACCTCTTCCTCACCCTCTGTCCAAGCCAATTTAAAAGTCTGCTCAAACATTGTCAATATAACAAAAAACACTTTGATAAGGCAGGGGGAAAAGCTGCAGTGGACTGAAGACTGTGCATATTTATAGCACAAACACACCGCCCCACACTCATTCCCCTTAATCACATGCACACACTTGCAAGACATCTCCTCCAAACTTTCTCAGGGACTCGGTCTGAGTGGCTCTAGTTCAAAGTCCAACTGCCTTGGCAGCTGAAAAGAAAGAGAAAACCATGGTGGCTTTGTAAGAATTACAGTGATCCTATTAAAAAAAAAATATGTCACTCTCTGCTAGGACTTAACATGGCAGTGCCACGCAGCACTCATTGAATTGAGCAGCATTTCAAGCACACAGCTCCTGGTGCAATAAGACTACAGGCTTAATTAGGTTCCTATCAGTATTGCTTTTTTCCTGCCTTCAGCCAAGAAGGTATAAGAAAAGATTGTCCAATACAGATACTGCAATTTAAAGTCTCGAGTTAAGAACACAGTGGGTGTATATCTACTATAAAATCTACCCTAAAAACATGCCAGTTGTTAAACTAAAGCAGTGCATTAGAAGCAGTTAGATATAATGAGAATGTAAATGGAAAGTATTCTAGAGAGATATTTCAGCTAAAAACAGCATACACTCTATGCTATCTTTTATTTTAATCATGCTCTAAGCCCTGCCTTTTTGAACTTTTTATAAATTCTGCTATCTCCCTTTGCAGTTACTTACATATTGGTATATAAATTCAAAGACGAGAAGCAATTAGGAATGAAGCGAAGACTCCCTCTCTTGATGCTAATACATCAAAGGAAGCGAAAAAAAACCTTCCCCCCCTCATACACACTGGGTAACACAGAGAGTTTCTGCTCTTCACAGCCTAATAGCTCAAGTAGCTCCAGTCGAGAGTCTGATGTCAGCCTCTGATTACATGGAGATGCCAAGCGATTGGAAAGAGCAGCTTTAGAAAAATCCCAGTTCTCCGACTCCGGTGACCACACAACCCTACAACAATGCTTTTAGAACACATGTGTATTATTCACATCAGCTGGTCCTATTTTTTCCCCACTTTGGACATTGAAACATTGCTATTAAGAGTACCCTGAGGGTATCTGCTTGATTAAGGTACAACATGTGTGAAGGAAATTTGTCAGATCAGGGGCTTTTTTTGAACAGCTGTTGCTCCCCTGCACCCAATCTCCTTTGCTCTCCAGTTTGGAGAGAGGAGGAGCCAGGTGCTGCCTTTAAACAGACACACTTGAGAAGTCTGCTTTTGCCTGAATGGAGAGGGAGAGGTTGGGACTGGCTCATGGCAGGGATCAGTAAGGATTGCTCCCATTCTTTTTCTGCACCTCTGCACATTTCTGCCAGACCAGCCTAATCTGATCCTTGGAACTGAAGCCTCAGAAGAAGTAAACCTATGTAAGAAATGCCAACAAAACCTGATTCTGCTGATCCAGAACAGCAGCTGAGTGGCACCCTGAAATTGGGTATTTATACTTTCTTCCTGCAAGTCCTTCCCTCAGTCCAAGGACACTTGAAAACAAGAGTTTTTTGGAAACACTCCAGGCCCTTCATCTTTCAAAAAGGAAAACAAACGTCTCTTATGCATCTGAATCAACAGGTGAGCACCCTCCCCATGCCCTCAGCACATCACCATAGCTCCCCTGTATGAGTAGGGGAACTAACCAAAAGTAGGAATGACTCCATGGATTTCACTGGAGCATTCATCTTATGTTTCTGTATGAACACAAACATTACACTATTAAGGCCTTTAAATAGAAGAATGGAGTTTTAAAGGGGCTATAGGAAGAATTTCTGTTAAACCACTGGATCCACAGTAAATTGATATCTTTTACAGGTCTGGTTCCATATTCTCTGCTGTTTTGCTCCTGTAAAGGAGACCTTACTGGTCTTAAAGGAGATAAAACATTTCCAGCAGAATTTCTAATAAACCCACTGGAGACTTTTGCTTGGCTCTTGAGTATGAGCCAGAAAGAAGCTGCACTAACTACTATGATATTACACAGCTATGTGGCTGCAGTCAGGTGGAAATCAAGCACTGAATGTTTTTTATATGTTCTTTAACTGGCAGACTCTCCATCTAGTAACAAAATTCCCAAACAATCAAACCTGGTACATTAGCTTAAGTACTATTTGTGGAATGACAAGCAAGGAGCTATAGAAGAGACAAAGGCATTCTGGGCTACACCAGAGGAAGACCAAGTAAATGATATTCTGCAAAACTCTAGGAGATTTACACCTGTACAACAGGGAATGGCTTTGGAGGAAAATCAGTGCTTTCTGCTTCTCATGCTTTGTACCAAAGTCTACTGAGTCTACCTGAGCACTGAGCTCTCAGAGCCTTTCCACTGAGCATCTCACTGGCCTTGGCAGGACACAGGATTTTACACTATACTTTTATCTGCAAAGAGACCAGAGTCTGCATTCCACAAGCTAACAGTACTGAAGGTGACAAGCCCAGCTTTCAAAAAGTTACATCCCTGCCAAAACCACCTGACAAATTCCATCCCATTACCTGCTATCACATACTAAATGCACAAGAAAAAAATACCTCAAGCAAAGCCTCTGAATGGTCCAATTCCTGTGTTAAAGGTCTTCTATCACCATTCTGTAAACAAAGATAAGGCATTTTTCTCCTAAATGACAGTACTCTAGCTAATGGTGTTCTACTGAATGTTAAAGTAAAGTGGGGATGAGGTGCTTAAGTGAGCAGGTTTTTCTTCCTCTGTCCCTTTGTTGTTCTGACAGCAGTAAAGGTAAGAAGGAAAGCCCATGCTTTGGCCTCCATCTCCTTTTCACTCGGCTAATGTGCCATCAATCCTCTGCGTTTAGAAGAAACCCTGCAGTGGGAAATTCTTCTACTTTTCCCACACCCACAGCTTGGGTTATTTGCATTCATGGACAAACTACAGGCAAATGCACCAGAAAGGTGAGTTCTTTAACATGAATGAGTACACAGTGACCAGTAGAACACCAGGAAACCAAGCCTGGCAAGTAAAGCCAAAAGCCTTTCTCCTTTTCCAAAAGGACAAGTGAAGAGTTGTGTCATTCCATTCAGGCAGGTGAAGGACACAAAGCTGAAAGTGACCGATTACTACATCCAGTGTACAGCTACTATTCTTTGGAGGTTTTATTCTGCACCCAACAAAGACTTGACAATTAATATAATTTCAGTGTACAAAGGAAGCTCTCAATACATCTTCTTGCTTCATGTCCCCAAGGTTACATTAGTGTACACCTCTAAAAGTGAAACTAGCCTCACACTTAAATAGGCTGACTAACTATAAAGGACAATAATACAAAGTTAAAGGAAGCTAGGAATCTCTTTTGTGTTGTCTCCAGCAGTATCTGAGATATTTTTGTGTAAATGTATCCAACCCATGGAGATATACAGCTGTGCATCAGTAGCACAGAAAATCCATACAATGAAAATTGCACTTTAAATCTCAAGGATCTTGAGAAGCTGAGATAAAGTGCAACACTTATCTTCCCATCTGAGATGTGGTTTGTTTTTTTTTATTTCAAGATGCATCTACTCTTAAGGTCTTATGTATGTATCTCCCTGAAGATGTCAGCAAGGATGCTCACCAACCCTAAGCCTCAGAGGGCCTTACAATGTGATTGAATTCTGAGATAGAAGCATGACAATTTCTTGATTCCATTTCAACAGCAATTGAGACCAGCACATCAAGTCAAGGAGGAGGAGGTGCATTTTCTGATGAGCTTTGGGTCCAATATATGTTTTGTAAAAATGGTAGGATTGTGGCAGAAAATACATGAAAACCTTATAAGGGATTAAACATTTCCCTGCAATGCTCAAAAAACAAACAGAAAAGCATTATATCAGTGTGGTTAAAAGCCACACTAACAAACACTCCAAACCAAACAAAATTGAAACAAAACCACCTAAAAAGCACAAGGAAAGAGACTAAAAGCAAGAGTGAAACTTGCCAGGCTGCTCTCAGTAACCAATTTCAATCCAAGAGAATGAATTTATGCAGAGCCTAAAATGATAAAGAATCAGTTCAGAGCTGTTTTTTTTAACTCAATACTAACACTTCAAGAAGCAAGAAAATCCTATAGAGGAGCTCGCTGTAGAGTTCCAGGGGCCTCTGAAGAGCAGAGTAACACGGGAGATCCCCACACTTCTGAGCAGCTGCATCGCTAACTGTTAGCGCATAGCAAAATCAGGAATGGAAAAGCAGAGCAATGAAGATACAGCAGGCAACTTCTGGAAACCATACAGCTTTTAGAAAGATTGGCTACTGGTAACACATTGATGCTTTCGAAAAAAAGCCTGGAATGTGTGGAATTCTCTGGGATGCCAGGGTGCAAAAAGGATCTCATTAGCTAGGGCTTTCAAAATCCACTGCCCGGTTGTTGCCTATTATTCAGAAAGCAAGATGGCTTACATCATCAGTTTCTGTAAAGTACAATATTCCACTTAAACAGCCAGATCTCTAGTCCCCTAGACTGAGAAATCATCTTTCCAAATAACCATGGAGGCACTGAATCCCAAGTCTACACGCTAGTCCAGCACTTCTATGTTTCTGTATTACCAAGATAATCAAACATCTAATAGCAAAACTGGGCTGTACCACACTGCTCAGTTCTCTTGTTGGCAGCAAGAAAACTCTAAGCAACATCCAGACTGACAACAATCATGTTATTCCCACATGGTTCTGCTTTAGAAGCAGACCCTGGAGCTGCTCATGATGAAAAGCAGTAGATTGGCAGAAGGGCAAAGTAGTTAGTTCAGGAACTGAGCAGGAAAACATTTCTCACCCTTGTTTCTCTTACATTCAGAAGATGGGAAAGGATTCATATTTGCAAGATGCTGGCTGGCCAGAGGCTTAAAAGAAAGATGAAAGGACAAGCAGCATCTGGGGAGGCAGAGGTGAGGGACCTTGAGTTTTTGAAGATGACCTGCTTGTAACTGCCCAGAATCCATCCTTTATTGTGCCTAAAAAAGTTTTCCAATCACACTGAACAGTGACAAAAAGAAAGGGCAACACACAGGTAAATACCTTTACCAGTAGCTTAGTAGAGGACTTAAAGTACTTTAGCAAAGTATACGCACACTTGCAAAAGCTCACCATTGCAACAGCAACAGAGCTGAGAATGTTAAGGCCATGTGAAAATGACAGCAGGAGTGATAAGCTTTACTGGAAAAATGCCAGCTTTAATTAACTTTAATTCTTCATTAATATTCTCTGATTCCAACATAGATGTTCTAATAAAATAATACATAATTTTCAGTATCATATACAACACTATTATACAAAATTGTATTGTATGATATTTTCAAGAGAACTCCTTTCCTGCTCCCCTTCCCCTTGGTATCATCTCTGCAGTTTCCAAGGAATGGCATTCTGGGCAAGGAATGCCCCTATAAGCACTGGCTCCAATAGCTCTTGAGATGGCATTAGCCCATCATTTTCCTTTTCCTAATGCAGCCTGAGTGTTCACAGGGGAATCTCAGAATCCAGCTGGCTTATGAGGCATGGAGATAAAGGCCTTCCACTGTCACAGCTCAGTATCTAGGGCATGTCCAGTAGCATTACTCTCAAATCACTGTGCTGCACTTGAAGCTGGAATATGAAGAACGTCTCACTGTGGCAAGTTAGGCTAGTAGTTTCAAACTGAATACTTGAAAAACTTGTGGTTGTGCTGCACTGTCCTGCTGTTAACATCCCAGTACATGGTGTCTTGGTCAATGTACCAACAAACCCAGCCTCCAGACTCATAATATGCAATAAAATCAATGCAGCCATTGCAGTCATGGCATGGGTGGGGTGGCTGCATGCCTGTCACCAACTTGTTCCTTGTGGTCGTGAGTCCAAACCTCCAGCCAGTTCTGAATTTTTCTTAGATGTGTCATTTGGGCTGGACAGCTAAAAGACAGCCCTGAGGCCATCCATCATTTCCATGCTCACCACTGGAGACAGAAGTCAGCATGCCTTAATGTGATGCTGATTAGGTCCTGGGCAGATCTGTGACCACCTGCAATTGCTCTCTTGGTTTCAAAAAAACAACTGGGTGTAGTAACTTGAGTGTAATACTTTCAGGAGTGAATTATGTAGGCACTTCATGCATAAAACAAACATTAGCATAGTCTTGCTGAAAGTAATAATGAAGGAGGAGGCGTCAGCCCAGAGAGGAGAAAGCACACTATCATTATACACTACAGGGAAGATGGGCAGCTTCCTGCTAGGCAGTTTTATCTGTCCCTTGGGAACAGTGAGCGGTGTGGAGGCCAAAGGGAGGTATTGCTATGGGTGTGTATGGATTCTGGGGGAATGTGAGGCGATAATGTGTAGAGTGGTGCTGTTCAGCTCTGGGTCTCAGCTGAGATGTTCAGACGCAGCACTATGTAAAAGCAGCTTGGCTGATCTGCACTGGAGGGGGAATAAAAGCAGCCAGAGGAGGCAAAGAAGTTGGCTAGTCATGTACATTGGATTGTACTGAGACTTTCACCTTTAGGGAAGATGTGGTGCAGCGCTGCACAGAGTGATGAGGACAGGGAGCTGTGCTTTGAGCAGCTGTACAGCTGCAGGCAAGACTGGAGAACGGGTGGGGGCAAAGCCCAGTGCTGTGGAGGATCCCTTGGCTGACCAGACCTAGGGACATCTGCAGATCTATCAGTGGCACTGAGGAAGGAATAACAGCTGGCAAACACAGGGAAGATCAAGATCAAAATTTTCTCCCCTCTTAAAGAGAGAAGGAGTTAAAAGAAAACTGAACACTAAAAAAATGGATTCTGCATTTATCATCACAGGGATAAAGCCAGACTCTAATTAAGCAGATGACATAACTGTGCTGTAATATCAAGATTTTGCTCTGTGATTTGCAAACAAGCTGCACTTGCACAATCCAGAAAGAAAAAAGCCATAGAGATTAGAACAGCTAAGCTCTGCTCTCACTTACATTAGTGTATACCCACACTTACTCAGCTCAAAAGACCTACAGATGAGAATGTGATACGAGGAGTTTCATTTCCTCAGACAGTTCTCTCACTAGCCCAGCCAAGCCTCCTTCTCACTGCAGTTTCCAATCACAGCCCAGCACTCTGCTCTGATTACACACTCATCCTGAAACCACAAAAAATCTCCCTTGGTCTCATCTATGGTTGTTGTACATTCATACATCACCAGCAAAGTCACTGTACAGCTGCTGAGTATGTAGCTTAAATACTGTTGAATACTTAAAGCTTGATTCTGTTAATCAGGACAGCTTCATCGATCCTAGAAGAGTTACATATATTCTACAATGCTCCAAAGGGGAGGAAATCCAAAACACAATTTTTTAAATGGCATATTCATGCAGAGGGCATGGTCTTGTTTACCCTGGTGTAAACTCACTATGCTGTACTTAGTGGAGGTACTCAGGATTTAGAGGGGTACAGCAGAAAGCAAAAACTAAACCAAATTCTCCTTTCAACCCATTGCTTTTCCTAAAACAGATACTGAGAGGTCAGAACCAACACCAGTCGCTGCTACTCCAGACTTGCAACCCACAGCCCTATCTATCAAACAAACACGTATCCACAAGTGCTTGGGAAGCGTATTCACCAGTGAGAGTACGAAATCATTACACTGCTGTGAACACGAGCCATATTCAGCAGAAATCAGCAGCTGTTAGGACTACAGAGCTTTTCACTGCTTTTATAGTTTGGGTGGAGAAGAAACAGGATTCAAGCACTGCTCATAACACAAGTTCTATATTGCCTTGATCTTTATCCTCCTCCCCCTCCTCCACCCTCCCCTCTTCGCTCTTCAGGGCCACTCTTTAAACAGAAAGAAGTCATTAGCCAAACTTCCTTATTTTATGGCCCCGACAGTTAGGTAACGACGAAGCAATTTTATTATTCCCACTTAAGAGCGTTCGATCGGGAATTCAGAGACACTTCTAAGGGGTAGATATCTGTCGGGGAAGGGGGACAGGCCGGCAATGGGAGAAAACCCAAATATGCCCGAGTGCGGCGGATCATCTCCATCAGCCCCGGCGTCCAGCTGACAGACCTCGTCCCCCTCCCTGGCCAAACCCTTGGCTGCAGAAGATGCGTCCCGAGAGCCCCGCCAGCCAGCTCCTTACGTAAGGCACAAACCACTGACATCATCCCTCCCGCCGGCATCGCCGCGGCGCCCAGCGGCGCCCACAGACCCGACCCGACCCGCGCCCGCCCGTTCCCTCCCCACTCGGCTGCCCCGCCAGGGCTCCTTTCCCACCGACTCTGCCCCCAAACTTTGTACGGCAGGTTGCCAGGGGATGGCTTTCCCCACCGGGCGCCCCGTGCTGCGGCGCGCCCCATCCATCCCGCGGTGCGCCCCATCCATCCCGCGGTGCGCCCCATCCATCCCGCATTCCGCGGTACTTACGCACTGCCTCCTGCTTGGGGTCGAGGCCGCGCACGGCTCCCTGGAGGCCGGCGATGCGGCCGTGCAGCGCCCGTACGCGGCGGTGGGTGCCCTGGATGTCAGCCTCGACCTCCTGGAAAAGGGTGCAGGCGTGCCGGGCCACGTCGGAGAGCTGTCGGAGGATCCGCGACAGGGCTACGTTGCTGACCGAGCAGAGGTCCAGCACCATCAGCACCGCCGCCGCTTCCCCGCCGCCGCCGGCCGCCTCGGCGCCCTCGCTCGCCGTTCCCGGCTCCTCCGGCGGCGGGTCCCGCGGCGGCGGCGGCTCCGCGCCCCAGCTCTCCTCTAGCACGGAGGCGGCGGGCTGCCGCCGGCACAGCCGCTGCGGCTCCACGGTCCGCTTGGCGAAGGGCATGGCCGAGCCCTCGGCCGGAGCTCTGCCGGGCTCCCTCGGGCACTGGCGGGGATAGCTGCCCTCCTCCTCCTCCTCTTCCTCCTCCTCCTGCTCCTCGTCCTTCTCCTGGCCGCCGCCGCCGCTCCTTGCCCGCGGCCGTC
>NC_031768.1:16133404-16146364 GCF_001522545.3 Parus major
CCGGGCAGCCTCTGCCTCCTCGCCCCGGCCCAGCCCGTCTCCGCCCCGGTGGGAGCGCTGCTCAGGTGCGCAGAAGAAGAAAGAGAAGCTGTTTCCAGGGGCAGAAGGGATCCAACTCAGCAAGGCCCGACTGCTGCGGGAGGGTAGTGGTGCCCGCCCACTGGTGTCACCTCCTGGGGCACCGCGGAGATTGTTGCGCTCCCCCAAGTCAGGTGTAGTCACTTGGGCACCGGCTTCTGAGGAGGTGCCAAGGAAAGCTGGGTTCCCGTCAGACAAGGAGCACTGCTTGTGACGCAACGCGGCTCAGCTTGCCTACGTACACTTCTGAAAGGTGAACGTGCCTAACAAGCAGGCGTGAAATCTGAACACAAACTCTAAATTATTGGTGGTAAACACCACTGAAGGATGTACTGAAAAAGGAGATCCAGGCAGATGGAAATGCAGGCATTCCACAGTTTGGAAACAGCAGCTTGTTTGCCCGCTTGACCTTAACTTGTCATCCTTCCACTTGAGTGTTGTGGTACAGTCTGTCATTACATGACCACACAGAGGCAGCTTTTAATTACCTCTGGTCAAATAGCCTGAGTTGCAGAGAGCATCACTGCCAGCCTGGTGATACACATACCCCATGTTCTGCAGATGCAACAATCTGCTCCTGGGACAAGCTTAGGTCCAGAGAGGGGATACAGCCGCTTTCACAGAGAGCAGAGTCAGAGCTGATGGACTTTGCTGGCCCTGCTGCTGGCTTTCGACATGGACCATTCATGAGCCTTCACGCTTTGCCTCTGGAAAGAGGAGCACACCATGACACAAAGTCAGCTCAGGTCTTTAGCTCAGGTTTCTCACTTGGCTTGAAATGGGTCCCAGTCCTATGCATGGGTGGTGAGGAAGGCACAGAGCCTGTTCCAATCTCAGTACCACCTCCCCACACTTCCTGGGGGGCTTGAAGTTCAGGTGTGACCCAGTCACAGGGAGCAAGGAGGGATGTGACAGCTGTCAGAGGCCCAGGGGCAGTGCTCAAACAGTACTAAAACTTGGGCCCAAGATGAGCTTCTAGTAAAATTACTGGGGTATTTGTACCCCACATTGCTGGGTTTCCTCTGCAGCCAGGAGGCTTTTAGCTCTTGTAATGGGGCACGGACTGTACTCCTCTTCCTCTCAGGGGGAGCCATGATATGCTATTTATAAGCCTCTGAGAGGTATTCTAATATTTCACTTGAGATTCATAAAGCAGGGGGAAATTGTTGAGTTTTAATGCTTCAGAAAGAGCAGCAGCCATCCAGACTGATGTGGGATCACAAGAAAAGGACCAAGAAACAGCAGTATAGCATTCACCAGGCAGGGGCAGGAGATACCTCTGAGGAAATCAGCTCAGGCACTCATTCGGCCTCTCTCTTAGGAATATGTTAAGCCAGTGAATTGAGCCATAGGTAACAGGTAAAAGCTGCAAGGGGTAGTATTTTAGATTGTACGTTACCACAGCTTCCCAATCACACCTACTCTCTGATCAGCTCAGACAGGACGAGAGCTGTGCAGCTCTCTTCCTTCCCTTGAAAACAACACCATGGTTCTGGCAGTATATCCCTACTCAACTTCAGCAAAGCTACCAGAAGCCAGTGATTCCTCTTCATTTACTTTTCCCAGTCTGTTATTACTACTTTTCATTTACGTAGACTCCATGGTCTCTCTTTTTATCCCATGTTTGGAAAGGTACAGCTTACCTTAGGTACCCGACTAGTCCCATGACAATTGTGTGACTTGAGTACAGGACAGGCAGCACCAAACCACACAGGAATGAACTTGTTTATAGGAGGAAGGGTCTGCCAAGTCTGTGCATCTCCACCATAGGGAGCATATTTTCATTTTGGAGGTTTGCAGCATTACTGTCCTTTCCTCCACAAGTCTAGGTGATGCATTTTTCTTAGATTTTCATTGCAATTAGAACAGACTCCATATGCAGCTTGGGTGAGAAGCACTGGCACTTTCTACCAGACAGGTGGAGATACCATGTCACCTTCCTCTGGTCAGAACCACAGCTCCTGTCTTTGCAGGCACTGGGGAGTCAGGTTGCCCCAGTCATGCACTTACTATGTGTTTTTTATCAGAAATATTATGTGGTGCAAATCCAAATTCAGTAGCTTCTCAGCTGCCTCTGGGATTGGTCTTGGTATGTGTGTTCAATAGGAGATGTGGTAAGAAGGAGGAAGTCCCAAAGGTTAACCTCAGTCTCACCCAATAGGTCTTTGGAGTCTCTTAGAGCAAAAGGAGAGGAAAAAAATCTTTCATGGGGGATTTGGAATGTTATCTCAGTTCTGAAATGCCCCTCAGGTGCCAATCCCTCTGCACTGACTGGAGGCTTCTCTTGGCAGTAGTCAAACCTCAAGACCCAGAGTATTTAATTTCTGAGCACATCAGCCTGGAACAACCAGCTGCATCGCTAGATTTCAAGCACTTGCTGACCTCAGAGATTGAGACATGTCAGAAAGAATATGAGTCATTAACAGAGATAAATAGGTGAAATGATTCCTTTTGTATTTATTTATGGCAGAAAAAATGTCATGTTGAACTGTACTGTTTCTTGCATGTGCATGAGCTGTATTCACTGTTAGTTGCTATACATTTAGGTTGGGATGCTGCTGTGGATGGCATTGGCTTTCACCCATGTGAAAAGACGATGGTTTGCTTCCAAGACACATACAATGTGGGAGTGGAAGAGTGGGCTAACAGAGTAAAAGAAAGGTCCTGCTTGATCTCTCACTGTTTCTGCTGGTGGTAGCAGGCACCTGGTCATAGCCCACAGTAACTGCTGTGCAGCTTCCCACCCCACTGCCACCTCTGTGCTCGTTCCCTGGCTCACGTGGGCTGCTGGAAGCCTGGCTGAGGTGTGACTTTACAGCAACACCAGCTTGGGAATATCCCTGCCCATGGAGACAGAGGACAGAGCCATTGGCAGATAAGAAGGGATCTGGTTTCCTGCTGCAGCAAGCTACAGGAAGCAGGGAGGTGGGATTAGGCAATCTCACCCGGTTTGGCAGGGCTGCTCTGGCCTGCTGCAATGTCTCTTGTTCTGCTGTGCCAGAAAGGGAGGAGAGGCTGATGAGTGCTGTAGGCTATTGTCATTTCCTCCTCTTTCCACAGCTGTCAGGAAGGTGCCTTTAGGCTTCATATTAATGAAGTTGTGGCCTTTTGGCCATGATGTGGAATCTGTCATCACTGATGCTAGCCCACCCTAAATATATCACTTATTTATTCTCAGCAAAAATGTCACAGACAAAGCATTTCCAAACCTGCACCCACTTAGGCTAGCAAAACTCTCCTTTTTTGGAAAGTCCCTTCAATAGTCAGCTGCCATTCTGCACTTAGACCCGACAGCAACATTCCTTGATCACAATAAGGCCACATTAAATGTAAAAGTCCATAAGGCAGGAAAGCAGCAGTCAGGGCAGTTCCCTGTGAGTTTTAGGACTCTCAGTCCTACCAGTTTCTTTTAGCAGGTGAAAGTTAAAATACTTTCCAAAACGTGGGACATTAAGATTTTAGTGGGAAATACCTTTCCTGAAGAGGATCCCTGATTTTGACTTAGTGAGGCAAAAGGTTAATAGTTCAAATTTTGATGGTATGTCCAGGACACAGAGATTACTTTCTCCTTCAGTGAAGGCCACACTGCTGAGGTACTGAGACAAGCATCTTCTTACTTTTGGTTGCTGTTTCCCTAAAATTTTATTGGCACAAACAACTATACAAATGTGTGCAGCATGCAAGAGGCCACAAACCTCTTCTAGGAGTTTCTATAGGACTATAAATAGATATTGGTGTTCTATAGGTAGGAGTATTCCCTGTTCATCCTTGTTTCTCTCACAATACTCACTAAATCATTGTTGCTGCCAGCCTGCCATCACTACTAAAGCTGTGCAGTCTGAATTTTCTCTGTTTCTCTGTTCCAGGGCACACTTTTTCCTCATTTTTTTCTTCTTCTTTGAGAAGTATAATTTTACTGTTCTCAGTAAAATAATGTTCCTAATCTTTCTCACACCTCCAGCTGAGGACATGTACAGGAATTAGAATGGTGAGTGTTTCTCTGCATTAATCTCTCTCCTGTCCAACTGCATTTCCCCAGGCACTCGTGTGCTGTCACCAGCTTACACTGATCCAGCCCACTACTGCTCTTTCTGGTAGTTGTTAATATTTGTATTGCCATAAACCTTTTCACCCTTGAACTATGAGACCACTGATTTAGTCATTGGTTTAGTGGGGAAAATACAGGGCCTGCAGGAGTCCTTGTACCTGTAGCAAAAGGAATTACTGGACCCCGCATAGTGCTGCAAAACAGAATTGAATACATTCAAACTATCTTCCTTTCTCCAAAGTCTCCTAATTATGGTTGTTATAGAGTTTACTTGTAATCAGAGTAGGGATGACATTTCAAACTGAAGAGTGATTATTAAATTGACACTTCCTTTAAAATGTGCCTGAAGTCAAGACTGACATGCTAATTGAATTTTATTAGCAAGAAATGTCTGTTTTAATAGGGGAACTTTTTAATCTCTCTATCAAATTCATGCTAAGTGCATACCTACTCAATGTTTTCCATCTTCACTACCTGGTATTGCTAGTCAAAAAAAAAAAAAGTCTCATTGGAGCATCCCCCTGAGCAGCAAGCACTGTAATTTCCTTTGATATCAATATTAGTTTCACATTCATATATTCCATTGACTGCTAGTGCAAGAACATGTCAAGGAAGAAAAAAACCAAAGCTGTTTAAGACTTTAAAAATAATAGTGCCTAAGAATGTGCAAAAAATCCAAGACCAAATAGAAATTATGCTGGGTATTGCTGGAAAATTTCAGGGTCTCCCTAAAACACACTAAACATGTCCAACAGCTCTAGTATGACGTGTATAAGTATCCCCACCATTATCCTAGAGAGAATACTGATGCTCCTTTTGTCATCTCAGAAGAAAGGAGTCATGTAGAGGACAGCTGGGGTACCTTTCCTAGACTCCAAACCAGAACACAACACAGCAGAGTAACTGCAGTACTGGAGCAGCATCCAGCTCCAAGCTGGACTTGAGGGAAATGAGATTGTACCATGTGGGCTGTGCCACTCTGTGTTGGGAAAGGGCAGGTGGGAAAGGGCTTCTTCAGAAGACAAAGCTCTCAAACTAAATTCATCTCTGTTCTATACAGGAAAGCTCTGTTGAGGCAACACCACCAGCAACCTTAGCTGGAGTGCCATGACACCTGACACCAGCCTGTGCAGAGAACTGGTTAATTCAGCCTCTATGGCCCCAAGTAGGAACACTCACAAAGACAAAAAGTTAACACAGTGGGTTATATTTTAATGGAACACAGTAAAAGGAAAAGCAGACAATAATAAACTGTGTTCTTCACAAAGAAATGTAATCCTTTCCAGGGAAACAGAAGGGAAAAAGGAGTTTTACTTCCAGTGTGAGCTCCATCCACCCTCTTTTTTGCTCTGACTTCTTAATTGCACTTGATTTGATAGCAGTGGGGGTTTAACCTATGTTGTGGGTATTTTCACTGTTGTCTTTAATTTCGCCTGCTGGCATCAGGCAGTTTGTGCACATCACGCCAAGTCTGCTGTCTTGATTCAGGACTCATGACCTCAGCTGACATTTTGCCTGTATCAGAACAGTGGGAGTACACTAGTAGAGAAAAGAAGATTTATTTGGAACAGCATGTGAAACCCCATCACCCACAGAGGAGCTTTTATCCACTATTAACACACGTTTTTACACATTCCAAAATAATTTGGCACGTGCAGTTTGCATGCTGAACATGTCCTAACTCTCTGTCATACAGTCTAAATGTGAAAGCAATTTCAAGTTTCTGTATTCTGGAGACAATCCAGCTCGTGGTGCATGTCACCAAGCCAAGGGCAGCAAAATGTCTCTTTCCCTTATACTCATGATGAAGAGCTGAAGAAGGAGATACTCTGGGAAAGGCTAGATCAGGTCGATGCCTCCGCACTCTCTGTTGCTTCTCCCAGGGTAAGGAACTTTAGTTTGGTTGGGTGGGTGTTTGCCTGGCTTGTACCTCTGTGTTGTGGTGTCACCTTAACTCACTCAGCCCTGGGTGCTGCTTGGAGAGCAGAGCAGGCTGAGCTCCCTGGCTTTGCAGTGCTGAGAGGGGAGGCTCAGACTGCATCACGGGTTCCCCAGCAGTGCCTCATGCCAGGGGGTTTAGCCAAGCTCTTGCCTTGGGCTCGCTGAGGTGGGTTCCAGCAGATGAAGAGCAAGAGTGACTCAGGCTGGTTTCACCAAACTGATGAGTTTCCCATCTCACAATAGAGAGGGCATCAGGGTATTGCAAGCTCTAGCTTACAGTGTACAGGCCATATTCCAGCTCAGTGTGTCAGAAGTTTAATTTATTGGAAAACTCATGTTCCAGGAGTCCAAAATAGTAAAAAAGGGAGCAAATTAGGAGTGAATACCACTGGGGTAAGTAAATGCAAAAGCTCATGCTACCCTGCACGTACTCTTTCCAGCTGTATGATTTCCATTATGAATAAATTTTCTCTGCCAGCAGTAACTCTTTGATTCTGAAAGAAATCAAAATAACAAAAGATATATAATTACTTTGTAGGTGGGCTAATTCCTTCTTCCATCTCTTTGTCCATGATGGAGGCAAGAGGAGTAGTTTTATGCTTGGTGGCTTGGCGGTACTTGCAGCCCTCTACCAGCAGAAGGGAAAAGCACCCTAAAGATTCATATTTTAAATCTTACCATAAAGCAGTGAAGCTTGGTTCATACTCTTGAGCAGGCTGAATAGTTCCTCCATGTAGCAGAACTGGTGATGGAAGCACAGCCAGTAGCCCAGTTTTTAAGAAGTCTTCATCTGATATAAATCATTTTTAGTTGGAGACCACTTGTGGTCTCATCATGGCCAGTCAAATTAGCTTCCTGTTTTGTTTTACAACAAGTAGTACTCTAAGTGCTCTGAAAATGCACGATAATAGGAAAAGTCTGACAAAGTGATTACTATTTCAAAGGAAGGCCAAGTTTATAGAAGCATAATTAGTCATCTGCTCTTAAACCAGAAAAATATGGTGGAGAAAAGATGTCTTTGGGGTTTTAAAAAGGTATACAGAAATACGTTAAATGATGCAACATCATTAGAGTCTGTATTTATTTTAAGGATAAACAGAGCTATTACACAGTTGCCCACCTTTATATCTACTCTTTCTGTTTTCTGCCTAATGGGCTTTCTTCCTTGTGTACAGAAAAAACCCCAGCTCTATCCTGTTTATAGTTGAGTTGCAATATGCTGAAAATTATTACTTCAGATTTTGTACATTAAGTCTGTCTGCTGGCAAGAGGAAAACCCTCTCATATTATCTAATTATGGCTTCAAGCAGCACTAATGAAGAAGTTGTGCAGGCTGGGGCCTGTTCTCTCCTCTCTGGAGGCGTCAACAGAGAGTCTGTGGTTGTGGTCACACAGAAGTGGGGAGGGAGGCTGGGGCTGCCAGGCACAGCAGCCTGCAGAGGGAAGGTTAGCTCTCAAGAGCACAAGAGTGGAGTCAAGTCCACAGCCCCAGTGTAGGAGTGCAGCCTCGATTTGTGAGGCTGAGACCCCCACCAATGCCTTCTTCCCCTGCCACCCTGTGGTAGCCTCAGCTGGGATGTGTCTCGGAGGGGATGGAGCTCTCCATGCCTTGGGAAAGAGATGAGCACAGCTGTGTCAGCGTGACTGCAGCACGTGTCTACAACTCTATTCCTGGCAGTGAGCTGCAAGCCAGCATGAGAAGCAGCTGTCCAGCTTTGGGGAAGTTGTGTCTGGTTGTTGGAGAGACTCAGGTATATATTCCCTGGAATCAAAGGAGCTATCAATGTAAAATAAGGCAACCTCAGTGGAGACTCATGCTAGACAAGCCAGGCTAAGTACTGAGAGCAAGGACTGAGGCATGGCAGTGGAGATCAGAGAACTTGCTAGTTTAGTATCAACCACAATTTAGCTGTAAAACCCACCGTAAAACTCAAACATAAAAGTCACATCTGAGTTCCCTGCTGCCATTGCTTACCTGTTACAGATTCCAAAGCTAACTAGTTTAGCATTAGCTGTGCTAATTTTGTAAACACAGTTGAAACCATAGCACAGGCATATATGTAGTCATTTGGAGTAATGCAGAGAATAGTAAACATACCAAAGAGAATCAGAAGAAACTCCACTGATAGCTGGCCTACATGAAGAAAAAAGAGACTCAGACTTAGATATGAGTTAACTGGGATTTTTTTTCTACATCTCATTAACCTCTTGGATGGAGAATCCAACAAAGCTGTGATTTATTTACCATAGATGCACTCAAAGGATACTGCATAACTTAGAGTTCTGGCACTGTGAAAGTTATTTGCAGTAATGAATTTTTTTAATTCTTTGGAGGAAAGTGAGTGCATATTCCCTTCCCCCACCAAATTAAAAAAAAAAATAAAAAAATTGCAGAGTAACATTCAAAGGCTCATTAAAAGCAACCAGGGAAAATAGATTATGAAGACTTCAAAGGCTCATGATACTGGTTAAGAATCAGCTCTCTTTTTCAAAGAAAATGTTATTAGCTAATCCTTGAAATTTGGGTTTTGGCAGATGACACAGTATTTCCTGCAGGTGCAGAAACTAGACAGTATTAAAAGAGTTTTGGTAGTGCACAAAAAACTTCTAACTAGACTTATGGTTCTCTCTGCTTTAGTCAGCTTGAGTGCACTCCCTGTTCCCTCATACATCAAATGCAGCAGCATTTCAGGAGGCTCTAACTATGTTAAGCTAGATATCTTCTATATTGAGAAAGCAAGTCTGTTAAGATAATGTTTTTTATCTTTTATGTTTCTTTAGTAGGAAAAATAATGCATAAATTATTGCTATTATCAGTAATATTGGAAGGAATAACAGAAAAGTCAATGCAATGAATAATGAAAATAATATCTACATAACAAGTACATGAATGAAACACTATATACATGCAAACAAACATCATTCCTCTCCACATTCCTGCTTACATCAATATGGATATGCTTTGGCATATTGTCTCTTTTAAGATCATCTTTACAAGGTCACATGTGTGTTTTTGTCTCCTCTATCCATGGCTAATCCCAGCTCCTCCACAAGTTAGAAGTCCCTGCTTATCAAAAGAGACAAGTCCAGCCAGATCTGTCTAAAGTCCTTTGTTAAGCTGTGATCCTTTGGCTTTGATTTGAAACTTGACTGTTTCACAATGACAATTTTCTGACTTTCACCTAAAATTTGGCCCAGAAGATGCCCAAAGTTCTGTCTTACTGTTTCCATGGCAACTAATTGCTAGAAGTCAAATAACTGAACTTAAGACACCCTTAGAAAGTAGCAACCTGAAAAGGAGCACCGGAATGAATAAATGATGATAGAGTAGTGGCAAAATTTGCAAATTTATTCCCATTTTTTAGAAATCTAAAGAGGTTTTTTGCAGGTATTAATTTTCAGCTATAGTCTGAACAACATTGCTTATAAATTCAATTAAGACTTTCAGGTGAAATTTAAACTACAACAAAAGTGAAGTCCACAACTTGTAGAAGAGAGGTGATGGGAGCTCGTTAAATCTAGCGTTCATGGTAGAGAGCTATGTCTACGATATTTAGGAGATAAAAATATCAGAGGGACACAGTAAAGCTCACCACTTTACTGAATGCTTTGCACATGTCTTGTTGAAAGTATTTTGAGATATTTGATTTGTTATACAGACAGTTGCAACTGCTTCTAAGAGACAGCTACCCCTACTACTCACAAGTTCTTTTTCTGACATGTATTTTGTGCCCATACACAGTATCAGGTGCTGACAACTAATACCAGAAAACAACACAGCTACAATTGTTTGAGCCATGTATGTACTACCACAAATCAGACACAAGTTATTACATTGAAAAGTTAAACTAATTCAAAAATGAATATTTGACTTGTCTGATTTGCTTCAGCACCTAGAGCAAATCCGTATTTTCCAATATATGTATTTTAATTAGAGGTCTCTGAACAGTCTGGGAGAGCTGGACAGGCAGTGGAGTAGAACTGATGACACTAAGTGGGATTAATACAACATTATTAAACAGGTGTCACAAACGTGTATGTGTCCAACCCTTTCCCCACACCCAAAAAATCCAAATTCAGGCACAAAATCCACCTAGATCCATGTTTAAACCATTGCACAAGAGGCCAAATTTTCAAAAGCATCTCTTGTTGGCCCTTATTTCTCTAGTTTTATTGACATTTGCATAGATATGTCAAAATGCCTGCTGAAAAGTTTAATCCAGTATAATACTGTTCAGAGAACAAGAGGGCTCAGGAGATGTTTGTGGTTTTTTTTGTTTTTTTGTTAGAAAACAGGTTTAAAACAACTTGGGTGGTACAGAATTTTTATTGCTCAAAGAAAAATAACCTAGAAGTTAGCAAGTGAAATAGATGTTTTTGGAAATAAAAGCTATGTTGTGAGTGCAAGGCATCTGAGCAAAGGTGTAAAAGTTGTTAGAGTTCTTGTTTCTTTTGCACAGATTTATTTTCCAGCAGATGACAGTAAATTTTGGGTGCACTGCAGGATCTCTCTCTATCCCCAGCACAGACTCTTCCCTGTGGGAGGAGGCCACTGAGGGCAGGTAGGGTAAGAAGTAGGAAGTGAGGCTGCAGAAAAAGCACATTATGGGGAATACTCTGACCATAACATGAGTCTCCTAATTGTAATTAGAAGGAAGGTATCTAGAACCCTTGTACATGCATTTTACTCAATGTCAAGGTAGAAAGAGTTGTTCATCTTGCTAAGACCAGAACTGTGCTCTAAAATTGACCTTATCTGCCCCTGGTTTACAGAGGCATTGTCTTCCTAGTTTGGACATCTCAGTGATAAACTCAGTATCAACAGTCAGGGGGAATGAATCTGGGTCCCAATATCTCCCTTTTGGAGGAGGATATGGTCACAATGTATCTCCACATCTTCTGTGTTAGATTAGTGATATCAGGGTTTACAGTAAATTTTCTGGAGTCTCTTGCTCTTCACATCTAGAAGGCAGAGAAACAATGGCCTGCAGATGATGTTGAGTGAGGATGAGCTATAAGAGGGGAAACATCATAAAAGGACAGTGGCCACAGTAAATTACAAAAGCCACAGTGGTTCTTTGGTGTCTTTACCCAGTCCAAATAGGTAGGAACTGTAGCAGTAGGATAACCAGTTTAGAGGAGGTGGCACTGAATCATGTTGTATGACTGCTGCATGGAATATTTTTTGAAGGCACTGTAGCATCCATTCATCACCCACATAATGAACATTCATTATGTTCAACTAGAGAACACTTCCCTGTTCATTCACTAAAATGACAGCAAGAACTACAACAAGACCCTTGTCCTGGCTCATTGTAGTTGTCCTGGATATGTATTTTATGTGGATTTCTCCATGGCTGTAATGCTGTCTGCCATCAATTTTAGCTTCCTGATGATATGTGTTTATTGTTACTTTAATAAGAACATTTGTTTAATTAAGAATATTTGCTATTTAACACATATCTTGACAGCAGCCATGGCTTTACTGGCAAATAAAAATGTTCTGAGTATCTGAATAAGAACTGAGAGCACTCCTTCTGGTTCCTTACAGTACAGTCCATGCTACCCACATTAGGCTTCCTTCTGTGCAGGGGCAATGATGTTGCAGTGAGGCTGTTGACTGGAGAATATGTCAGGATGCTGCTCAAATGAGTGATATGGCACCCAGAATAATTAGGACTATGCTACTTTTGGAATTGCATGTAATCTCCTCTTCAGAAAAAGAACTTTGATAATCAAGAGGAAGGAAAAGCATGAGGAAAAATATGTATATGTTTCAACCTTTTTTCCTGCAATTTTGCCTGCATTTATTACTATTTAAACATTTGTCACAATATTTAAAATCTTACCACAGGCAAAATGTCTCAACAATATTGTTTTCATTTCAAAACTAGACACAGAATTCCAGTCCCGTGAGTCTGTCTTGACAAGCATACAACATTGAGCATTGTAAAGTCAAGTCAAATAGAAATGGCAATTCAGAAAAATCCATGTGCAGAACACATTAAAAATTCACTGCAACATCACTGATCAAGTATAAGGTCTTAGGTTACATGAAATGAGTTACTAAAGCACAAATTGTTCTTGAGAGCTACTTATCTTGCTCTCCATAATTAATTTAATACCTTCGATGAGGAGAACAAAGGTTAAGTCTTACTCTCCAGTGGGGGTCACTGTTGAAGAACAGCCTCTAATTTTTCTTCTACAGAAGTTTAAACATATCTTAAAAACACTGGACAAAATCTATACAGCTCATGCAAATGTATTGGAATTTGATTGGAGTAGTTCACATCAACTGTTGAAATGAATCCTACATAAAGGCACAGTGTGTGGACTGTGGAAAGTAAATTATCAAGGAATTATCAGGAAATTAACACTGTATGCATAACAAAGAAGTGAAACTGAAGATGAAAGGGTGGGTACAACTGTTGGATCTCAGTCAAGGCTTGGCCAGAAATCGGTTCTTTTGTAGCAGCTGACTGACTAGCCCATCAACTCTGTTTAATAACTGTGGTGTAGGTCTGTACCCTCACAAGCAACACTTGAGTTCTGAAATTCATCCCTTTAAAGACATTTACTACTCTTCACTGTTGATATTAGATATCTTACTGAACTTGCTATAGTGCTTCCATTCTAGACTAAGAACTCCCAAAAAATGGGAAATACCCCTTTAGAGCAGCATCAGTGTTATCAGATATGTTGTTTCTCGACAGCATGGTATTTGTATCTAGTTGTATTCAGATTAAAAAGCTGTTATTTTGTTTTCAGAGGACAGCAATAGCAACCTTCAGACCACAGGACACAGAGTTACAGGCATCCCTTATGTACTCGTAGAGGTATGGTTTGACTGGACTAGGCTAAGACTAGAAATAGAAATAGAAATAGAAATAGAA